>NC_085007.1:28186897-28189397 GCF_963854185.1 Sardina pilchardus
TGTTCCGTACGGTGCCCATGGAATACCACTCCGTACCACTGACACTTAAAGCAATAAGCCACTCGAGTTTGTAGTTTACGCTGAGTTTAGAACAACTGTGGAGGGGTTTTTATGCCTTTAAAAAAAAAAAAAAAACCCGTAGCTGATTTAAAATCAGCGTAAACTACGGACTCAAGTGACTTATTGCTTAATTCCATCACAAGTGTCAATTGTACGGAATGGTGTTAGAGCCTGGGCACCATACGGAATATGGTTACCTTACGTTACAAGCAAGTATGAACTTCTCAGAGAGGAAAACAAAGAGAGAGAGAGAGAGAAAGGATTGATGGTTAGAGAGGAGGAATGATGGAATCAGTGTGACAGAGAGAGATAAAGAAAGAGAATGAAAGAGAGTGACAGAGAGAAAAATAGAGAGAGAGAGAGGAAGGATTGATATTAGAGAGGAGGAATGAATGGAATCAGTGAGAGAAAAAGAAAGAGAGAGCAAGAGAGAGAGAGAGAGAGAGAGAGAGAGAGAGAGAGAGAGAGAGAGAGGCCTCTCACCAGAGTTCCTGGTGTCTTGTTGGTCTGTGTGGCCAGGTTGACGGGCTCGCGCTCCAGGGCTTGCAGCATACGGAACATGTCGATGGTCAGCTCACTGAACTTGACCTGTGCAGGGACACACACCACTCAAATCAGTGTGTCCAGTCAACATAGAACACACACACACCCCAGTGCTGGGAGAGCTGAGAGCTGAACACACATGCACATTTGTACACACACACACAAACACAAACATAAACACACACACACCCACATACGCATAACCTCATTGACACACACCAGAAAACTTATTGCATCACCCTAGAAACACAACCATCTCAAAATACATCTAGATAAACAATCCCAACCTCTCTGAATACCTAAGTCCCTCACAGACCACCACCACACACACACACACACACACACACACACACACACACACACACACACACACAGGGCTATGTCATGGCAATGCACAACAGAGATTAAAGATCTTACCGCTAAATCACGTCACACACACACACACACACACACAGGTCTCTGCTCCCCTGCACCATAATAACAGACTCCAGAGCAGAGGAGATCTCACTGGTGTGTCGCCATAGAGACACCCACCAGGGACCTCAAAACATAACAGTAGCCTGTCAGATGCACTGAGCCTGACACAACATCACCCCATTACCACAACACACACCACACACACACATCACACCACACCACACACACACACACCACACCACACCACCCGCTCCATCCACTCCCTAAACACACTTCCTGACTGGCTGCGTGTACAGTTATTCATGATCAAACCGCCCTGCTTCCACTAGACAAGCACAAGGAGCCAAGGCAAAGATCAGGAGAATAAGGGAAAAAAGTTCAACCATTAGGGGAAAGGACAGGCGCTTGAACCAGTGGGCAGCAAACATGTTCTAAATGGTTCCGCCAGTTTAAAAAGCTTTTTCCACATCACTATTTCAGTTCTCAAGATCAACACCAGTCAGCCATTAGCTGTGACCACCACAGGGTTTGGAGGACAGTGTCTTATGACCATGTTATATTGTTTAGTATCATCTAAACATTTGCGATGGCTTTGTAAGTCTACTGCTGTTGTGTAAAAAAAAAATCTGATTCCAAAATCCAATGTAAGGCCAGATTTATCAAACCTCTGAGGTTGCCCAACCCCAGATGTCACAGATCTATCTGTGGTCATGTGAGGTCATGTGCTTCTGATAAACAAGGAAGATGGACAACAGAAAAGAAAAAAAAAGTGCTCAAACTAAGGCTTATTTAAACAATTATTTTTCACCAAATACCATTATATTGGTTTACAACCAAATAATGCCATTAGCACTTGAAAAGAAGTTAATTAGCCATTTTTTTGGAGAAAATTGGAAGTCAAAATTCTTCAACAAGGGGGCCGTGTGAGGAACTCCATGTTCTGGCTTGAAAAGGTCCTAGAAATCTTTCAGGCTGTCACCACAAATTTGGTCATGTAATAACTGTGACCATTTCATTATCACATGATTTCATTTCATAAACGGGATTTCTGTCTACTGGTTTATTTCAATAAAAGCGTCCTACCTTTACTTCCATGTTATCCTGTGCAGGCAGCAAATGTGCAGAGTAATACAGAAAGAGTTGGCGGAGGAAAATAGTACAAAGAAAAACTTTTTTCACAGCGAGACCACATTTACACCAGATCACATTTACATGGTGAAGATTTGGGGGGAACACGCAACAGCGTGAGAAGGATTGACTTTGGTAAAAATGTATGTTGTTTTTACCTACAGTAAGCTCCTATGATATCACTGAGGAGGAGTACTTTTCTCCCAAATGGCTAATTTTTTATTTGATAGTGTCAGAATTGCTTTGTTGGTGTAAAAGTGTAAAATATAATGGTATTTTGTGAAATCGATGGGATGGCCTTTTAGGAACAGCACAGGAGATGAGTAAGTGGACCACGCACCAGGCTTACACT
>NC_085007.1:28191897-28194397 GCF_963854185.1 Sardina pilchardus
CAACTCAGACACAAGAGCGCTGCTCTGGGAGCCAAGATGGCCGCCAAGGGAGAGTGTAGGAGAGGCTTGGAGGCGCTCTTACTAATAGTGGTAGTACAGCTGGCCAATTTTGGAGGCGACCTCCCCGATCTGCCATCGCTTAAGGCCATACCGATTGTCCAGCACCTGTCTGCTCATACACACACACACACACACACACACACACAAAAGGGAATAGCAGCTGAAGATTTCCTCAACACTTTCCTTACAATCATTTGTCAACTGCTCATTTTGCTGTAGACTCATATTGTACATTCTTAGTCAAACATAACTCTTTACACACATTTCTTTTCTGGATCTTAACACTCTCTCTCTCTCTCTCTTGGTCTCCCTCTCTCTCTCCATCATTCCTTCTCTTCTCCCTCTTTCCTTCTCAATCTTCCTCTTCACCTCTGTCCTGTCAAAGAATTCATCCTCCTTCATCTCCTCCTTTCTATCCCTCTCTCTCTCCCTCCTTTCTGAGCCCAATCTAATTTTAGCGCAGCTTCCTCTTTGTGCCTGTGTAATGACCTTCCGCAGCTCTCAGAGTTGTGGCTAAATATATTCAGCTTGAGATGTCACATCCATCACATGATTTATTAATAAAAACTTTACTTTAGGACTCCTCAGACCTCATCCTCTCTCTGTCTTTCCCTTCCCTCTCACTCCGTCTTTCCTCCCCTCTCTCTCTCTTCTCTCTCTCTGTCTTTCTCTCTATCTATCTCTCTCCCTCTTTCTCTCACTATAAGCTTCCAAGACTTCCTTCCTCTCCCACTATCCCTCTCCTTGAGTATCTTCCCCTCTAGAACATCAACCCTGTGCCTTCCTCAATTTTCTCTCCCTCTCCCTCTCTCTCCCTCCCCTTCTCCCTCTCTCTCTCCCTCCCTCCCTCCCTCCCTCCTTTCATCTAGGCCTCAGTGTTGAGCCCTGGGGCAGCGGTGCTGACCTGTGCTGCTGCTGGAACTTCCACAGCTTGGTGTAGACGTCGAACGTGCGACCAAAGTAGGACTGCCACTGCTTGTGTCCATACTGGGGCAGATCTCTGCAGAGATGAGGCACAAAGAGAGAAGAGAAGAGAGAGAGAGAGAAAGAGAGAGAGAGAGAGAGAGAGAGAGAGAGAGAAGAGAGGGAGAAAGAACGAGAGAAGATTCACGGGTCAGTTTGATTTATTTGTCAGCGTCCCGGCTGCTGTGGGAAGGTGACTGGACTCCCCCTGGCGCTGTGCCATAGCGGGGGATGTCCAGCCAGCTCCCTCTTAGCCAACAGCTCTTTCACAACTCAGACTCAGGGCATCCCTGGACACACACACACACACACACACACACACACACACACACAGGGAGCAGTCAAGAGGGCTGAGAGTGGAGAAGAAATATTATTCATATTTAGTAGACCATTTAGTAGACAAACAGACACCACTCACACCGGACGTTACAGTCTGCCATTTGCTCGCTGTGTAACGTCAAAAGCAACAGAGGTGCAATGTAACAGAGTCGTGTGAAAATGACACAGCCATTTGTGGGTGTTACTAATGTGAGAGCGGAGGTGTGTTTGCGTGTGTAAAAATGACACAGCCATTTGTGGGTGTTACTAATGTGAGAGCGGAGGTGTGTTTGCGTGTGTAAAAATGACACAGCCATTTGTGGGTGTTACTAATGTGAGAGCGGAGGTGTGTTTGCGTGTGTAAAAATGACACAGCCATTTGTGGGTGTTACTAATGTGAGAGTGGAGGTGTGTTTGCGTGTGTAAAAATGACACAGCCATTTGTGGGTGTTACTAATGTGAGAGCGGAGGTGTGTTTGCGTGTGTAAAAATGACACAGCCATTTGTGGGTGTTACTAATGTGAGAGTGGAGGTGTGTTTGCGTGTGTAAAAATGACACAGCCATTTGTGGGTGTTACTAATGTGAGAGTGGAGGTGTGTTTGCGTGTGTGAGAAACAAACCGCAAAGGAGACAGCAAAGATGAAAGGGAACAGGAGGGAGAGAGGGAGGGAGAAAAACCAGAGAGAGAGAGAGAGAGAGAGAGAGAGAGAGAGAGAGAGAGAGAGAGAGAGAGAGAGAGAGAGTGAGGTATCAGGGAGAGAAAGAGAGCAGAGAAGAGAGGCTTAGAGATGGAAAGGCCAAGGGAGTGGGAAGAGGAGGCAAGACAGAATGAAAGAAAGAGTACACAGAGAGAGGCTCTGCATAGAAGCGCAGAGACACAGGAATGTGTACGAGTGAGTGAAAGACAGAGAGTAGTAAAATGTGTGTGTGTGTGTGGGGGGGGGGGTGTACGGAAATCTGTGAATAAGTCAAAGAAAGAAAGAGACAGCTCGAGAGGGAAGGGAAAGGAGAGTGAATGGGGAAGGTAGCGAGATGGCAAGAGCGAGGGAGAGAGAACGAGAGATGAAAGAGAAAATGAGAGAGGGAAAGATGGAATGAGAGGAAAGAGAGAATGAGAGAGGGAAAGGGAGAGTATGAGAGAGGGAAAGAGAATGAGAG
>NC_085007.1:28201897-28204397 GCF_963854185.1 Sardina pilchardus
GATTCACACTTATTCTAAGGAAAATTAAAATACATGTTTTATATTTTTGCAATCACCATAACCCTTACAGTACAATAGAGAGAGAACCATCACTGTCATTCACAGCCAACATTTACATTGATATATGCATTCATTTGGTCCTTTCGTTAATCCAGATCAACTGGCAATAGCGATAAGATGATGTCCTACATATCTGTATGACCAGTGGACTAATACAGCAGACTAATACCACTTAGAGAGCAACTAATCCATGCTGGAGCTGTGGTTGAGGCTACAACATGGGTTTGAATCTCCTTGGGCAGAATGGAGACTAGCCGGCCAGATAGATTATTTCCCTGGTCAACGCAACACACACCAAGACAAAGGATAGTCAACCTTCATGTCACATTATACAGCATGTAATGTGAGCAAAGGGGTGTGAGGTCCCAAATGTTGGCTGATATGGGTTTCAAATTTCACTGCAATGGGTCATGTTTTCCCTTAACATAATGCAATTATTACAGTGCATGAAAATGCACTGTACTGTTCTTCCTCGGTCTTCTTCTTATTCTTCTTCTAACGCACGCAATTCAGCTTCAACCACTTAACGTAGAAACTCCATTCAAATTTTGACGCGTAGGTCTTACTTACGCGATGTGGGCTTTGTATTTTTCAACTTTGTAACTTTTATACTTTTTAAACTATTAGTTAAAAACTATTACAATTTCCCCCATAGACTTAACATGGCTCATTATGACATCACGGCAGCAATTAGAATGTTACCCCAGCTGGTCAGCCACCTGGGCACCAACTGTCAGTTTCTCTCAGGCTTTACAATCTCTCTGAAGACTACATATTCTGTTCCCCTGTATCCTCTGTGCACAACAGTATCAAAATAAGTCCTCCTAATTACATTCAACTTTATATCCATTCATCTTCTTCAAACCATTCACTCATCCACCCATTCTAAACAGTCTGCCTATCAACATCAATTAGACGCTCTACATTCAACTTTTAAACAATCTACTCTGTCTCAGGCTGGCTCTCTTAAGACTAGCCAGTTAAATTGATTACACCTGTATCTGTAGGCTATCCACTACTCTCAGTAGAGAGCTGTGTCTCTCCATTCTACAAGAATATAAGGCACATTCCATCCAACATTCTATCCATTCATCTTCTTCAGACCATTCACTCATCCACCCATTAAACTGTCTATCAACATCTATTAAACAATCATTAAACTCTCTGTCTATCAACATTAATTAGACTATCTACATTCAACTTTTAAATTATTTACTCTGTCTCAGGCTTTAAGAGTACTCTGGCTCTCTTAAGACTAGCCAGTTAAATTGATTACACCTGTATCAACTACTCTCAGAGAGCTGTATCAGTGTCTCTCTTAACAAGAATATAAGGCACATTCCATCCAACCTTCTGTCCATTCATCTTCTTCAGACCATTCACTCATCCACCCATTAAACTGTTAATCAATATCTATTAAACAATCTGCCTATCAACATCCATTAAACATTCTGTCTATCAACATTAATTAGACTATCTACATACAACTTTTAAAGTATTTACTGTGAGTCCCTCTCAAGCAGCGTTTATATGTCCTCCCTCGCTCCTCGATCCTCAATGAGCTACATAAAGAAAGATAGAAGAAGGGCTAGACTATCCCATTGTTGCCGCTCCATCATTCTTTATGTAGATCAGTGAGGAGCGAGAGAGGACGTGTAAACGCTATATGAGAGGCACCTTCTGTCTCAGGCTTTAAGCATACAATCTCATTAAGACTACAGATCCTGTTTCACTACGTCCTCTGTCCACAACTGTTTCAAAATAAAGGTCCTCACTGCAATAATACACTATTAAATCATTTAACCATTGAAACTACTCAACTATTGAACTGTTCAACCATTCCAACTGTCAGTTATCATCCACTATGCCTCCAGTCAACTATATGAAACCTCCATGTACCTAGCAACCAACATAGCAACCATTAAAATTAAGTGTTTATGACCGTTTCCATAGCAACCAACATGATTATACTGCAGTAACTTCTTGTTTCCTGATAGTGGCCACCATGGATACCCTAGCAACAAATGTTTCAAAATAAAAGTCCTCACTAGCAAGTTAGGTAGTTAGCATGGTTAGCATTGTTAGCATTTTTAGTATAACTGCAAAAAATCATCAACTAAGTTAGCTAATCAACCTGGTTAGCATTGTTAGCAAATTTAGCATTGTTAGCAAATTTAGCATTGTTAACATAGTTAGCATTTTTAGCAATACTGCTAGAAATCATCGGTTAAGTTAGCTAATCAACCTGGTTAGCATTGTTAAAGTTAGCATTGCTAGCATAATAAGCATTTTTAGCGTAACTGCTAGAAATCATTAGCTTAGTTAGCTAATCAACATTTTAACATGAATAGAAATCATTAGTTAAGTTAGAACTGGAACGTTTCATCTTTAAAACGTCTACCTACACACTATCAACTCTCTGTAAACTATGCAACAGCCA
>NC_085007.1:28209397-28263803 GCF_963854185.1 Sardina pilchardus
CTACACTCATCCCTCTGTTTCTCTCCATTCTCCTCTCCCTTCCTCCCTCCATCCTTTTTATTCCTCTTTCTTTTGATCCCTTTTCTCTCCATCTCTCTCTCTGTCTCTCTCTGTGTGTGTGCAGGGCGGCTGAGAGCGTGTACAGTGCGCGTGCTCTGCTCTGTGTGTGTACACACACGTATGCATTTCAGCTCCCATTAGCCCCAACACGCCGCTGATGACAGTTATTACACGCCGCGCTCGCCGCTAATATCACTTACCCGTCAGGTGCCTCTGTGCGCGCGCCGACACCGGAAAAACGGCTTACGCCTAAGTCACTTCGCCACCATGAAAGCTGGGAAAGATTTATGCCCTTGGGTATGAGTGTATGAGTGCGTGTGTGTCGGTTAGGGGTGTTCTCATATATGAGGAACACTAAATTCTGAGGGAATAACAGGGTTATAGAGTTGTGATTAAACCTCAGGAGATGCATCTTAAACTACTGAGTACTGGTGCATAAAGGCAGATATATAGGTAGTGCAGCATCGACACTCAAAGGATGGTGTGGATGTGGATGGTATGTTTTTAGGATAGGAGACCTCCACAGGCATGTCTCGCTGTCATGGTTTTATCTTCTAGTATTGCATAATGCATCTTATAGTATTACCATGTGGTGAGTAGTAGTGCATCATTGTGTTTACTGACAATTTCAGTGCGATTATTGATAACAATATATGACTTCATTATTTATCTCCGATTGGAGTGTATTGCTTTACTGTTTGTGCTTGGAGGTTACTGGGACCCCATCCTGTTGGTGTGCCCAAGCGCTCAGCCCAAGCCAGCAAAGAGGATCAGCTTTCAGAGAGAGAAGGTGGGCCACAACGACTCGTCTGGCCGATCAATACACTGGTCAATCCCAACATGTGGGATTTAAAGTGGTCCATTTTGGGCTGGTAAGGAGGCAGTAATTGAAATGGCCATGAAAAGAACCGTAGCACAAGGAGGAGGACGAGAGACAGAAAGAGAGAGAGAGAGAGAGAGAGAGAGAGAGAGAGAAAAGGGGGAAAGAGGAGGAGGGGTACTAGTCATCAATTACCAAATACTGAGTGACTGATGGCTTTCCTACAGCACTAATGCTCATACACACATGCAACACACACCTACACACACACACACACACACACACACACACACACACACACACACACATATGATATGCCTCCTACCATTCTAGTGTACCAGTATGCACACATACAAACACACAGAAAATGTACACTACACACCCTCATCCTAAGACACACAGACACACACCCATAAATCCATTTACTGCATTTACATTGTTACTCTGTGGTGGACAGCTTCACTTGACACCCCCCACCCTCCCCCACCCTCACACATGGAGATGGAGATGGAGATGGATGGAGTGAGTGGACGAAGCTGCCACTGGTGATGGTCAGCGGGCACCGAGGCGGGAAATGGCCGATGATAGATTTACACACACGCTGACGCTCACGCACATAAACATGCACTCTCGCACGATGAGGACGAGCAGCCGACGACGTCTCAGCAATCTGCTTAATTCTACAAACCACACACACACACACACACAAACCCCACACACGCGCGCGCGCGCACGCACGCACGCACACACACACACAACCCCCCCCCCCCCCCCCCCCCCCCCCCCCACACACACACACACACACACACACACACACACACACACACTTTGCCTGGACATACTGGTAAATGGCTTCGGTGTGGAGATGCGTGCCTGACCCACTTACTCTCCCTCCATAAAAATGCATGAGCTTCACATCTGCACAGCAGCAGCGGCAGCAGGGGGACTGCAGAAGACATGCATGAGAGTGTGTGTGAGGGCATCTGTGTGTGTGTGTGTGTGTGTGTGTGCGTGTGTGGCTAACACATGCAACAATGCTGGTAGGACTTCAGGGAGACAAGGTCACTGTATATTCTCTGTATTGCGGACGCTCTATCTGAGAACTGGAGCAAAGCCTCTCCAGCCATGCACTGTAAAACGCATCAAACCTCAAACTAGTCCCGGTTAATCACTGATGAACATTATATTGGAAACCGCATTAAACTGCACGGCCAATTCTCAATCCAGCGTATATGACACCAAGAATTGGCTTTCATTGGTTTCATGGCAGTGCACACAATCCCTACAAACCAGCCGCACAAAGAGCTAGATCATTAACAATCCGCATTGCCAACTGAATGGCTGGGGAACAAGACAAACTGTGAATAGCAGATAAGCAGTCACCATTATGTCAACACACGGCAGTGCATACACCCACTCCGACAGGGAAAAATTATAGTGTCAGACAGAGGCTCCCCGCAGACCAGTGTGTGTTCGGAGCGGGGGATCAATGCTGACAAGATCTTATTACCATTATGGGTCAGGAAAGGCAGCCATTCTTTTAATCAGATAAGGACCTTTTGGCCCAACACGCACATGATTACACACGGCAGATATTCAGGCCGCTGCTTTTTATTTGATTGTCTTGAGTCGTCAATCACGGCTGCTGGCCCTGGTCCAGGACGCGTGTTTACTACCGGTGTAATTACTGACCTGTGAGATCACACAGATTGAACTCAGATCAGCCTCGGCACGGCGCGGTTCAGGACGGAGCGCTGCCGCCGCTTCACTACGCTGAGGAGCAGAGGGGTCTGAGAAGTGCCATGATGCACCTGCACAGTGGCTTTGGAGGGATGAATTATTTAAGGAATGGTGGACACGCACAGAGAGGTGCACATGCGCGCGCTCACAACACACACACACACACACACACACACACACACACACACACACACACACACACACACACACACACACACACACACACACACACACACACACACACACACACACACACACACACACACACACACACACACACACACACATAATCATTTTGTTGCAAGCTTGCAGTTGGCTGTGTTGGCTGATGATGTGCAGTGTGGGGTGATGGGTTAGCTCATCATAACAGATTGTTTGCACAACACAGTCCTTAATCCAGCTCCATTACATCAAGCCTCTTTAACAGAATATGCCAGAACATCTTACTCAGACTCTCAACAGCCAAAACAGTAAACATATTCAACATGATTCTGTTACAAGCTCTCCAACAAACTGGGCTGATGTGAGCGCTCTGCAAGACCTTATCCAGCGCTGCTATGAGCCGCTTCCAACAAAGGGTGAACATCTGTCGGAGAGGAGAGGAGAGGAGAGGAGAGCAGCCCGATGTTTTTTTAATGAACATTGATGGATGGATGGATGGATGGATGGATTGGACCATCAACAGAGAGAAAAATCTCAGAAATGTAGACATAATGATTTTGGACATGAGCAGAGTGTAGTTTGCCACGGATTAAAATATCAAGAACCAACCTAATTACTGCAATTGGAGCATCTAGGCCAGGTCAGTGGGAACCGTTACTGATTTTTTTTTCTTCTTCAGGGTCCCCCCCCCCCCCCCCCCCCCCCTTCATGTTATTATGACAGGCATCATAGCAACACCAGTTTGCTTCCCAGATCCTGAAATGACCAGGATGTTGTTATAACGGTAAACGATGTCTGTAGGCTACACGTTGATGCATTATTTATGAGTGTGATCGTAGCCATGTCCGTGGCGGGACCTCTCTGACTGCCGGTCGATGGGTCGGCTGGCTGACTGTGTCACTGGTACTTTGGCCGGAAACCCAGCGAGAGGAGAGGAGAGGGGAGGAGAAGAGAAGAGAGGAGAGGAGAGGAGAGATGGGGCCAGATGGCGGGGCAGAGCAGGTCCATGACTGGGGAGGGACAGGAGGATCCTTCAGGGCCAAAAGATGCTTCTGCATGAGGGAGCAGTGGCTAACAGATTGGCGCCGGTGGTCCACGCCACGCCACGGCATGGGCACTGTGTGTTCAGATGGGCCCGTGCCACAGAAGCCAGAGCTTGTGTTCGGCCGCTGATGAAGAGCAGAAAGGGCAGCACGGAGGCGCTCACACTCACATGTTCTCTTCCTCACAGTGTGACTGAGAACGTGTCACTGAGAACACAGCCTTTCTGAGAGGCCTGTCTTTCAGCCTACTACTGTACTACACACATGTTCCTCTACTCACCGAGTGACTGAGGGCTCTCAGATCCTGCCTCGCTTTTCTGAGAGGCTCATCTGGCATCTCTCAGCACTGAACCACACATCAGCTAGTGAGCTGTCTTTTCTACCGGAATTTCCCAACTATTAGCCACGGCTTATACATTGATTTTGCAAAATTTCTTCAGCTATGAGGTTAATACATGGGGGCAGTTAATATAGTATTAATATGGTATCCAGCGGCTTACACACAATGTGGCTACTGCACAGGAAATGACTACTTCTCTGTATTAGTAACAGAATGTAATAAACTGTGTAGGATCCTCAATGAAGAAGATGAGAATGGTAGAAAAGAGACAAGACAAGAAAGACACAGGCCTGAGAACACATATCAAACATACTGGACAACGAGAACACGAACGAGAACGAGAACGAGTTCCTACCATCTGTTCACATACTCCTTTAGACCTCATAAGCATGTAGGTACACAAAGTGGATGGGAAGTGGATTAAATCAGAGGTGCATTCAGGGGATCTCGAATGTCTCTCCTCTTCCCAGCATGTTTACACTCCACAGCACCTCAGCCCCCTCTGGGACACCAAGCATCCCCCACCAACCCTCTCCTCCTCCTCCTCCTCCTCCTCCTTCTCCTCCTCCACACAGATTGTACCACAAGTTAACAAGCATCTATGTAACAAACAACTCTCTCTCTCACTCACACACACACACACACACACACACACACACACACTTATTTAAATGTGCTACAAATAAAATGACTTGACTTGACACACAAACTCCATGAGATACCCATACTCGGAAGACAGCTACCCCCAATGACGCACATCATTTGCAAAAAAAAAAGCCAAACATCCACACGCGTTCCCGTTATAGGCCAGGATGACGCCGGGAGAGGAGGAGAGGTCCAACGCACAGCCTTGAGTTTGCATAAGCTGCCTTGTCATCCGTCAGGAGCTGCCAGGCCGCCGGCACGGCCACTCGCAACTCCACCTACGGGGCTCACGCCCAGGCACATGTGAGATGACACAGAGAGAGGGAGAGGGAGAGAGAGAGAGAGAGAGAGAGAGAGAGAGAGAGAGAGAGGCAGGCTGCCCACGGACACAAACCCACACAGGACAGAAACGGACACGCGGAGGCTACACGGCCAAGGTCACTGCCGACAGTGATGCTGACTGAAACAAGTGTGAGCGCTGTCTCGGGAGGTAGCCGTCACCGACAGGCAACACTGTCCTGTTTGGATTGACGGGTATGGACTGTGATACAAAACAAAACAACCCCCAAAAAATAATAAAAAATGCACCTTTCTTTAACATCCACTCACTATTGTTCTATCAACTTCTCCCCTTATAAGGGAAGGTGACGTCATTCTGAGCAAGCTTGAGAGTGGCTGTCTACAACCTGGTGGTGTGATTATCTAACCCATTCAGGGATAACCACACACACGCACGCACGCGCGCGCACACACACACACACACACACACACACACACACACAGATGCAAAGAGGGGCTCTAGCAGGAGCAAGCAGCATATCGTGCATTTCTACCGCTATATCGCACAAATAGGAGTGTTTGAATCAGAATCAATATATTGCTTCTCTTTGCGTGTAATTTCAAGTTCGTGAATACACGATAAAATCGTTTTTATATTATGATGTACACAGCAACACAGCAGCAAATCGTAGACATTTCATGATCAACATAAGTCTTCATCCTGTACTGGTTTTGCTGTTTTTCTATTAATCAAACACAGCGAAATGACTTTCGATGCAAAGCCTGTCAGAAGGTCAACATTCTCCGGCTGAATGAACACAACGCTTGTGCGTTAAAAGGTTCGTCAACCAAGAGAAGACATCTCAGTTCTAGTACCATTTCAGGCAAAAGGGATGTAACCAAGTCCCGAATAACAGTACAACTGCCGGGATTATAGTGGGTGGGGTACCCGTGCTGCTGTCCTGTTCCGTTCAATGGGAAAAAATAAACATCTAATAATGATGCGTAATAGTTTCTTTGAGACCTCGCTGGGACGCACCTGTATTCAAATCCCGACCGCAACTCAATTAAATGGATACAAATCCTAGTTATTTTGTATGGCTATTGTTCTGTTTAACGTCCCCATGTTCTTGTAACCACAGCTGTTGCATTAATTGACATGGGGTGCTGCCTTACGGCTATCCATAATGGTGTTTTATTGAATGTGATGGTCACTAGCACGGGTTTTTTTGACAGGCTCCTTCGCCTTGTCTACATCTCAATAAACGTTTCATATTATTATTGTTACATTATCGTAACAAACGTTGCAACGACATCCGATGGCATGCAACATCCATGTAACGTTACCTTCTGATAGATGTGACTGGGTGCAAGTAATTCAAAATTACTTACCGCCTTTCAGTGGCTCGGGTCTATTTGGTCGCGTCACTTTCGTGGATGGATGCAATGATACAAGCCAAGGCTACAGACCACTCGCTGACTTCTGCTGAAAGACACACATTGAAGGGCTAGACTGACTACATGTATGGGAAAAATAAGCGTTGGACGAAAACGAATGTGGGCATTATGCTGTGTAACTAGCAAGCTATTCACATCTTTACCACTAGGATAGCTAGTTAGCCACTCAGGTCAAGAAGACCGACGATTGCCTGCTTCTGTCAGACCCCCACAAATGGGCGACCGACCAAAGCAGGACCACGCTCACCAACGTCAACTTCCTTCACTACGTTGGAGCCAGGAGTGATGTTGACACTTCACTACAAAGCGCTCACTGAGAAGCGTGCGGTTGATTTCTGCACAATCTGCAATGATGCTGAGTTGCGTGTAACTCATCAAATGTTAACATTTACCAGACCGGTATGATACGCTGTAAGGGGTTTGCTGTGGCTTTATGCTGGCTAGCAATACGTATTTTCTGAATGACAGATCAGATCATGTGAATCACAGATTACGCTGGGCAAGTCATGTAAATGAGGATATAACGCAAGTATTAAAAAGACATTCAGTACCGTTAACGTACAGGGGTACAGCGAGTCAGTTTTGTCAGTCACCAACAATGTGAATGCTGGCTAACATTAACTGCATTGACTAAGCTAACAAACCGCTAACCATCTCTACCAACGTTCGCTACCTGTCAAGTTACCGCTCTAGGAGGCTAACTAGCTATGTTCTGGCTAGATACCTGTGTTGTGTCTCACCGTAGTCCTCCGGGAGACCGTATCCAGGTGGAGCAAACCGCTAGCTATGTTAATGTGAGCCCAATTAAATCAGAGCGTCCAATACAGTGTCGCATCGTCATTTACCACTAGCAATGTCAACCCTCCCCAGCCGTGCACAAGAATCGTCGGTGGCACATTTGAAGACTAGTATAACGTTAGTCTCCTCCAGCTGGGCTTCGTCCATTGAGCAACTGCCTTGCACCCGAACTTGATGCTGTTCTTTCACTCCCTTAGGGAGGGGTGACGTACAAATTAGCCCATTCGTTACCTACCGTGTCAATCATATTTTAAAAACACTGCGATTGGCCATTGGCGTTAGGGGCATGGCTACAGACTACTATTTTATGATTCCGCCACCTGGTGGCCATGCTACATTTCTAAAACAAATGACTTGACTCCCAAAATGACTCAATATTATTTCTCAACAAGAAAATAAGTTAATAATAAAGGCGTTTTTATTTCAATATTTAATGGTAGGTGGGTTGCAGTCTCTACAATAATAAAATACAACAAATCTGCGAAAAAAGAAAAATCAATACAATTATTTGAATGTACAAAATAATCACTGCCCTCTGTCCTCGAGACTGTTAGCCCTCCTACCTGACAACCCTGTTCCATTTTCAGCACAGCAACAGGAGAGTCCACCGACACAGAGTGTCTGTTTTTTGGAGGAAATAAAACTGAGATAGTACTGCACGACCAGAAAGAAAGAGAGTTTGGAAATCCTGTTATGGACATGTGTTGACACAATCAAGCCTGGCTTGAGTGTTCCAAGTGCCTCTCATCATTCTGGGGTCCAGTATAGTACTCTGGTGCATTCGCTCACCCAGACATGTCAATGTGGTAAGACATTAAATAAAAAAAGAAAAGAAACAGCCTAAAGGCCAAATAAGGATTTGACCACATCGATGTCCAGTTCTCCACTTACAAATCATTATTTATGTCATTTGTTTTAAATCACATCATGAAATGTGGTTGGCTTTAAGTATTCACTGAAGTCATGGCTTAAGGAGCACCGAACCTCTCCTATATGGGAGGGTGGATACTCTGCACCAACTTCATCTTACAGAATAAGAGGCATTTCATATGATGCCTATATGGGCATGTAATATGCGATCTCTATCTATAGGAAAAGTCACTGAATCCATACCTTCCAACACACATGTAATAGGGAGGAAGATCAAGGGCGATAAAATAACGCTCAATCAAGAGAATGGTGAACACTTAAAAAACATTTGATAGAAAAAAGGAGAGGGGAAAAAGAAAAGCAAAAGAAGAACTGGTGTGTGTGTGAGTGTGTAGGAGGGATTGACACAGCGGGGAAGAACCGTGGCTGCTGTGCTCAGAGGAAGTAGGGAGTCGTCGTTCTAGGCGGTATGACCCTCTCGGAGTCGGGCACAGCACGGAACAGCTTGGGTTCTCTCGTGTTGACGTCCTTGAAGACCATGATGGAGGCGATGTTGCCGCAACGGTAGCAGTAGTTGGGGGCGGACCACACCGTCACCAGTTTCTCGTCAAACATGAACTTGTAGCCCTCGTGGACCAGCTGGTGGGCCCGGCAGATCAGCTTCAGGTTGTTGATGTGAACAAACTTGGGGAGGAGACGAAGAGCAAAGCTTAGATCAAGCATTTGGAGAACTATGTCTAGGGTGGGCTGTGATGAAAGTTACAGTGTAGTACAAAGAAATGCGGACGTGTCTCAATGTGCATACATGCCACAATGTAAACAACAAGGATAGTGTTGCATCATAAACACTACTTGACAAAGTTACAATATCACTATGCCAACCCCATTTAATGCAGCAGTAAGGAGTTTGGATTTAACCAACCTAAAAGCCATGAACATTTGGGATACACCGCCAATAGCCTCAATGGAATGGATAAAAGCTCAAGTCATTTTTCATATCAGCAAAGTACATGGCATGGCTTAACTGGATGGCAGAATGGATTTACACATGTAAATGTGGTACCACCCAGAAGGGGATACCAAAACTAGTTGCCTTACAACTAGCTTTTTAAATTTTTTTTAGAAAAGGCAAATTGTTGCATTGTGTTGCTTCACTGTCTGTTGAAACATACTCTGTTTTTATTTTGTAGATTAATAGGTAGGCCTTTTATGACAAATAACCAGTGGGCCTTACCTCATTGGTGACTTTGGCTCCAAACAGCCAGCCTGCTCCCCTGGGGCTGATGGCCCAGGTGTCCACATCCTCCGGGTCAGACCACACCAGGTCACAGAACGCCCCCTTGTGGGGAATCTCCTGGTTGCGCTCGATGGTGCGTATCTGATCGAGGGTCTTGATGTCTGGGGAGAGGCCTCCATGCACACAGAGGATCTGCTCATCTATCAACTGCAGAGAGACATTTGGATCAGGCGTAGGACATCTCAGTGCTGAGTCTATTCACTACTCAGGGAAATGCAGAAGTACTTACAGCTGCCACAGTCAGCATGTCAAACACCTTTGTGCAGTATCGCCACGCATTTGCATTTCCATATTTAGTTTGGCACTCATCTGAAACACAGATTTAAAAAAAAAAAAAAAAAGTATTTCAATAACCATCAAAAGTTATACTTATGAACACGTAAATGTATAACAGCCTACAAACTAATAACTATACCAATCATATCAGTTAATAAAGACTTTGATATATGCAATTTAATACCCATCAGTCTATCAAAATTCAAATGATGCGATACACAATCTATGCGAGCTGCCACAGAATGAGGATAGGAGAGCGTGGAGCCAGCTCTGCAGAACTCACCATAGAATCCATAGACCTGTGTAATCTGCCTGCTCTCGTGGTTGCCCCGCAGCAGCGTGATGCGGTCTGGCCACTTGGCTTTTAATGCTAGCAGATATGTGAACGTCTCTAAGCTGTAGTAACCCCTGTCCACAAAGTCTCCCTGCGGAGGAAAAAAAAACAGAAGTCTTAGGCCTTGCATTCAACATAAAGAGACTTTCAAAGAAATAGTGGTCACAAAGTAAGTCATCATGGGTTTGATTCCCGGCTACCACCGTTGTGCCCTAGAGCAAGGCGTTGCTCCAGGAGACAGGGCCCTGCAATCTGTAAGTCACTTTGGATAACACTGTCGGCTATGTTAAATAAAAATATAAATACCACTAACAGGTTGTATTCTGCAATATTAGTCCTGTGTGTTAGTTAGTACCTTCCTTTCCACACCAAAGAACAATCTGGTACAGACTGTGTACTAATTAAAAAATGAGGCAGTCATTTTAATCTCATCTGTACAGCGGTGTCACTGCCACAGCATGGTGAAAAACATCTTTTGCCACTGATCCACACACACTGTCCTATCTTTACACTGAATCAAAACAATTTGAAGTCTTATCTTCAACTTTGCCCTCGCCCTAGAAATCTTTTAAAAAGTTTGCATTCACACATATGAAACATCACGGTCCCCTGTTCACATCTGTGCTATTTAGATATGTTGTACTGTATAGACGCGAGAGAGAGACAGGAAGTGAGTGGGAGAGAGAGTTGGGGCGGTATCCGGAAAGGACCACGGGGCGGGCATCGAACCCTGGTCGCCAACGTGCAGTGCAGAGGGCCCAGCCAGTTGTGCCACGGCAGGGACCACCAATTGCAGTCTTTAACAGTAATAAATTGTAGACTTTTTTTCTTGCGGACTACGTTTCAAATTTCAGTTTCCACATAAACATATTAAAGCAATACTAAAGCACTCAATCGGACGCACACTATTTGTTTATCCAGCAAATAACAATGTCCACAGAAAAGTAGCGTATGTTGCAAAGAATGATATATTGCGACATCGATGCCAAGTCAAATTTGTAGTTTCTTATGTCTCATTTCCTCAAACTACAGATACGCTACTCGATCTGGTAAAGTCTTATAGTATAGCCGATAGAGGGCCGCAAAGTGAATGCAGAAGTGCCATTCATCTTGAAATGATATTGTAAACGCTATTTTAAGGTACGAAACTCTTTAGTGTTGTTTTACGTAGCAGAACATATGTCAGTTAAGTCAATTAACGTAAAAAAACGACATCTGCTAAAAATACTAGTCCCATTGTGCATCAAAAATATTGTCAATGAATTTTAGGTGAGCAGTACCTACAGGCTTATTGAAAATGAACCATGATACCAGTACTGATGCACATACCGAATCGTGATTTTTGTGTGCCATTACACCCCTAGCTACAACACAGGGAATGTTTCATAATGAAAAAACTATAGGCTACTACAAAAGTTCAGACAACAACGGAAAAGAACAAGAGGCATGAACGTGAAAACACTTCTCAATACTGTCTTCATTTTGCAGTGATGGTTGACTATGTGGTCTTTTTATCATTATAATCTATTTATCAAATTCACAAACTTTCAAGGACCCATGGGAACCCTGCTCAATTTTAACAGGGACATCCTATTTTTTTAGCATATTTATGAATCATGGATATGGAAGAAAAACATTGCTCTTCAAAACAATTATTCACAATTGCTTACCATAAATATATAGTTTGTGTCTGGAACCTGACCTCCGGTTCTGAAGAGTTCACATAAGTCATAAAACTGAAAACACACACAAAACAGTTAGAGTTTACTTAAACAACTGAAAGAAAACACACGTAGCTGATAAAGCTCATTGTATTTCAAGACGCACCTGTCCATGGATGTCTCCACATACGGTAACTGGGGTGGATACAGGCTGTACATTTGATTCTTCTAGTAACAGGTCACATACATAATCACACAATCTCTGCAACAACACAGTAAAAAAACAATAATTATAATCACTTTTAAACTAGTATGGCATTCAGTGTGAATACAACTTGTATATCATGTTACTATCCATTACCACAGCACAGCTAAAAGGAAAACTGAGATTTAGCCTGTCACTATGCTCTAGAAAAATACATACAATCATTGTTATATTAAGGGGTAAATCATGCTGCACTTACTGACTGGCAATGCACTGTCTAGTTTTGAAATACAGAGGCGTGTTAGCCTATGCATAGGCGTTGACGTTAGACAACCTGAGTAAGGGACACAAGTCTACTTTCTCTCATCTTACAATCAGTCAAATACTTTACTACCAGGAGCGACCTGCCACCATCAGCAGATTGGCCCTGGCCTATTTTACAGCCTAAACTACAGTTGACAGTTAAGTAACTAGCGTTGTCGAGCTATTTTTACAGATTTGTTAGGCTAGGCCTAACGTCACAACATGCAAGTTGTCAAGAAAGACGGTTTGGTTAATGACCTGTGCCATATGAATTCAGTTTTACATAGCAGGATAGTTGGTTAACGTTAAGTTAACTCACGCTAATTTAGACAACTTTACTCAGCTAACGTTAACATTTCAATTGAGGACGCCAGGCTCAATATCCTAGCTAGCACATACTCAAATGTAACTATGATCATGATATTCAATACCTGGAAGATAGGTAACGCTGTAACCAAACATTTATTTAAGATACAAATAAGGTTTCGTTAGAAGGACGACATTCAAGTCATGCCTAGCATAGACTAGCCAGGTGTAACGTTAAAATGCAACGTTGGGGTTAGAATCGCTAGTCAGTAAGCTCAGCTAGCCGTTCATCACTTAACCTGATTTCAAAAGTTGTACTTTTCTTGATGACGCCAGTCATATGAGCCATTTAACTTTAATGTCTCTAAGATTATTGATAATTTCTTCCAGTCAAGTGTTTTTGGAAGCTGTCTGGCTGCGTTTGCCGAAAAGCTAGCTAACGTTAACGTACCTTAGCTAGTTAACGGCAGCTAACGCTAACGTTTGCTTGGCAGGAAACAGAACAGCCAGCAGGGCCGATACATATTCTGACTGCAAATGTACTTATCCTAAGAACTACAAAGAGATATTGTATAACTTAACCAATCATTTTATAGCTTACCTTTAAATCGTTCTCTGGGAGATATTTGCACTGTCTCGCAATCTCGACATATTTATCCAAGTCTAACGGCGCCATTTTAAGAACAACAACTAATGCTGAATCAAAAAGGAAGTACCCCTACGTCATTGCCTCTTCTTCTGTTATATTATTGGTAGTTGGTGTTAGTCCCTCTTTAGCCCAAACTTATAATCAATTTATGAAAATATATTTTTATTAGCCAAATACTTTATGCACAAATTGAAATCCTCCTCCTCTCTATATTCATCAATTGCATAAAGATATAACAATAGGATTTAAACCATAACCAAGGCAGCCCTCCTGAAACTCCCCCCTCCCCCCCACTGTAATGACCTCCTTCATTACCTTTTTTACTTGTTAACTAGCCTATCTGATTAACTACTATTATGTATATGTCTGTAAATGTTTATGTGGTTCCTGACTTTGTAGGCCTAGCTGAACCCAGACAATCTCTTTAACCAGATGTGGAGTTGAAAGACCAGACACAGCGTCATCCCCTTTACTGTGACAATAAACCTGACAACAAGATCAAGCAATATGATGGCTATAGAAGGTGCACCCTTATTGATCAGCCAGAGCTTGTTATGTCTGCCAAATTGTATAACCCTTTACAACGCTTCACCCTGCAACGGAACATTTCTTCAAACTCAACTGATCTTAAAATTCAGAACATCACTGAGCATAACTAAGCAGTAGGACACACGTGGGAGTGGTGTTAAAGGATGTCACCATACTGCCACAGCTGTAATTCAGCTGTAGGCAGATTTATGCAATACGCACAAGTGGATGTTCTGAGATACAACCTCTCGCCATGACTCATGGAATCTCTTAGTTGAACCTAACTGTTAAAGGGATATTCCGCCATTTTTGGAAATACGCTCATTTTCCACCTCCCCTCGAGCAAAACATTCGATATTTACCTTGTTCTCGTTCATCCAGCCATTCTGTGAGTCTGGCGATACAACTTTTAGCTTCAGCCTAGCATAGATCATTGAATCGGATTAGACCATTAGCTTCTCGCCTGCTAGCTTCATGTTTAAAAGTTACTAAGATTTCTGGTAATTTTCCCATTTAAAACGTGTCTCCTCTCAAGTTAGAAAGTGCAATAAGACCAACTGAAAATGAAACCTGGCGTTTTTCTAGGCTGATTTGACATGGAACTACACTCTCATCTGGCGTAATAATCGAGGCAACTTGCAAACGTACCATAGGCGCAGTGATATCGTACGCAGCATCTGAAAATAGTCACCATAGACAACAAGCAATAGTAGTGCCAGTAGTGTGCAAGTTGCCTTGATTATTACGCCAGATGAGAGTGTAGTTCCATGTCAAATCAGCCTAGAAAAACGCCAGGTTTCATTTTCAGTTGGTCTTATTGCACTTTCTAACTTGAGAGGAGACACGTTTTAAATGAGAAAATTACCAGAAATCTTAGTCACTTTTAAACATGAAGCTAGCAGGCGAGAAGCTAATGGTCTAATCCAATTCAATGATCTATGCTAGGCTGAAGCTAAAAGTTGTATCGCCAGACTCACAGAATGGCTGGATGAACGGGAACAAGATAAATATCGATTGTTTTGCTCGAGGGGAGGTGGAAAATGAGCGTATTTCCAAAAATGGCGGAATATCCCTTTAAGCTCTTTAATACTAGGCCTACTAATAATAATACATTTTATTGCACATATTTATTGCATATATTATTGCAATCTCAAAGTGCTACAAAAATATAAGGCAAATTAAAACAGATAATAAAAAAAACAGATACAAAAAAATAATGCAATTTAAAACAGATGAAGAAAATAATGCAATTTAAAATAGAGTCAGAAGTTACATTCGACAAAAGATCAAGGTCAATGAATAGTTATAAGAAAACCCTATTAAATACATTTAGCAGAAAGCTTATTTTTTTCTTTTTAAAAAAAAAGATATTCTGGTTTTGTTTAAAAGTGTCTACTCTTTGGGGCCCTCAGGTGGAGGGAGGGTGTTCCACAGCCTCTGAGCAGTAGAGAAAGTCCCATCACTCAGCATCAGTGCAGGATTTTTATCCTGTGTGTAGTAGGCCTATGCTTCTTTCCACCTTCATCTTTTACACACGTGTGTGTGTGTGTGCTTCTTGCACAAGAAAGGCAATGTCTTTCTTTCCACTCAATTTTGACCCTCCCAACATTTATTTAGTTTATTTTGTTTTCTACGTTTTATTATAGGCTAAGTGTGGGATTTTTAAGTTAAATTCATTTCAATACGACTCACAGATTTGTATTAAACAGGCCTACACCTTCAGATGCAAAAAAGAAAGAAGGCACTCAAGGCTGCAAATACAGTATGAAAGTCTGTGAACCAAAACAGGAAGAGAATGTAGCGAAATTGTCTTTTATAAGAGAAGGAAAAGAGAGCTGAAAACAAGGACTTCAGCAACTGCTCTTCTATCTGTGACTGAAGCATTGAGAGTAGCTAAGTCCTCTGCTCAGTCATCAGTGTTAATTCTGTTAGATTTATCTGCAGCCTTTGATACGGTTAACCATGACATTCTCCTTTCTACACTATATGAACTGGGAATTTCTGGGAAAGCTCTTGACTGGTTCAAATCTTACCTTAAAGGGCGTTCTTTCAGCGTGTCTTGGCAGGGACAGATATCAAAGTCTCATGACTTCACTACAGGAGTCCCTCAAGGATCAGTATTAGGGCCCCTCCTTTTCTCTATTTACACCACTTCTTTAGGTGGGATTATTCGCTCTCATGGATTTGAATATCATTGCTATGCGGACGACACTCAACTTTTCCTATCCTTCCCACCTGAGGACTCTAGTGTTTCCCATCGGATCTCTGCATGCCTGAAGGATATTTCAATCTGGATGAAGGATCAGCACCTTCAGCTTAATCTTTCAAAAACTGAGCTCTTGGTGTTTCCAGCAAAAACAGCCATTCCCCAACAGATGAACATCCAGCTTGATTCATCCTCATTGACTCCAACTAGATCGGCACGTAACTTGGGTGTCATAATTGATGACCAACTTACTTTCTCTGAGCATGTTGCCTCAATTGCAAAGTCATGTCGGTATACCCTGTACAACATTAGGAAGATCAGACCTTATCTGACACAAGATTCCACTCAGCTTCTTGTACAGGCAATGGTTATCTCCAAGCTGGACTACTGCAATTCCCTGTTAGCTGGCCTACCTGCTTGCGTATTAAGACCACTACAGTTGAAGTCAAACTGTAGATCCTTCAATGGTTCCGTGTTGGTGGAATGAGTTGCCCAGTGCTCTCCGTTCCAGCAACAGTTTTGGATCTTTCAAGAGGGGTCTTAAGGCATATTTGTTTAATATGCACTTAGTCTTTTGAGCGTTTGTTATGTGTTATGGTTTGTATAATAGTATTGTTTTGTTATAATTTGTCCATTGTTAGAATTTGACATTTATTCTGCTATTGTCCTTAAATTTAGCCATAGGCCTACCCTATAGTTATTGTTATTATATAGCCTAATTAACTGAGTGACTTATTTGATTGCTATTCTCATTTCATTGTTTTATTTCTCATTAGGTTAGTGCTTAATTGATTGTTTTATTGATAATATTGCTATTCTCCTTTTTTGTAATTACATTGCATGTCAAATGCAATGTACTGTTATCCCTGTTCTTCTTATCTTTATTATTCTGCTTCCGACCAAAATCAAACATCAAAGGCTCTAGAACCACTGAACCGTTTGACGTCATTCAAGCACTCATACACAGGTCTTGTAACGGAGATTTGTTCTATGTATTTTTCACATTTCTGAACTTTATACTTTTTGAGATATTTACGATAAAAAAGTTTAAAATTCCCATAGAGTTTACATTGAGACCCTTTGGCGGCAAAGACTAATTGTTACGTCAGTGCTCAGCTGTCAGTAATCAAGGATCTCTGAGTCTAATCCAAAGCTCCGCTTTAACTCTCTCTGTCCAAAGCCATGGCATCACCGCTGCGCTAAACCAGGCTAAACGTGAATGTTACGTTACGTCTACAGCTGTGAAAACATTCTACTTTGCCACTGTAATCCAGGACGTTGTCGTCTTGTCTCCTGTTAGGCTACTCCTTACTTGATTTGTTTATATCGTTACAGTAGCCTAACCGGTTTGCTCTCGGTAACGTTATCATCAGCTAAAGACAATCTAACCTAACGTCAATGTAGCCTAAACACTGTATTTAGCTAACGACAACCAAACTTGCTCCAGGCTAACGTTTAACGTCGGGGTAGGCTGCAAGGCGAACAGGGTTTAGCAAGCTAGTCGTTAGACTTGCCAGCCAGGCAATCATTTAAAGCTTTCGGTATCATTCACAAATTAAAAACCTAAGCTTATTGTACATTCCTATTAGGACAATCACGCACCTGAACACACTTCGAAGAACATACTAGCTCATCCTGTAAAATGTGTAGCCTACATAAAATATCCTACTGTAAGCTAACGTTACATTTGCTAGATATCCTACCTGCTGTTGCTGCATCATCGTTGATTGGCGTTGTTTGAGTATTCCATGCCTACTTTTAACCTGCATTAGTATTATGAAGGCTAAGCTATCCTACCAGTCGTTTCACTACTAAAGTGTCAGCTCTTGCAACTCGTTTGAAGTTGGCAACTTCATTTCAGTCTTTTCAAATTCTAATAAATGAAGAGTTATTTTCCAAAATAACCTATATCCACAATTTTGATGCATTTTCATAAATCACTTTTTAAATGTGACTTTCCAAGTAATTTCAGTGGAATTGTAATTGGGTTATTGTTATTTATCTATTCGTCTGTGTAGCCTAGTTGTCTTTTTAACTATAGGCCTAATACAATGATGTCAGTAACCTTTTTGCATTTACATGCAATGGTAATCCTTCCATGGAATTACATTTTCTAGTTTGTATTGTTATTTATTTGTATGTCGCTTTGGACAAAGGCGTCTGCTAAATAACCATAACCATAACCATAACCATAACCTACTTAGGTTACTTAGATCTCACACAACTGGTAGGCACATTTTCAGGTGCATATAGTCTCATTGTAATACAAAACCTTAGAGAGTAATTCTACCATATTTCCACTTAGTTGTATGATGTCAACAAACACTGAAAGAAAGGCCTCAGCTCAGTTATAGTCACTTTGGCCTTCTATATTAACCAATTACTGACGACCTGTCTTTCAAGGTCAAGTGTGCACCTACATTAGTGTTGACATAACAGACTTCTGCTTTAATCAACTGATATTTGTCCTCAATACAGCTTAAAACATCCAACCCCATTGGGACCTGGTATCACTTGATGAACATGACTTCATCATGGTTTCACATCTCTAATGTAATTCTCCAGCCCACATACAGTACAGAGGTTATGACCACTATTCTTTATCAGTGTGAACGGCACTGATTACTAGGCCACATTAAAGGACTATAGCTATACTCATGCCCTCTGCATCAGTGGAAGCATACTCATTTGTGTTGCAACATTATTAAAAAAAAAAACATAGCTGTTCTTCTTCTTCCTGTCTGTAACCACACTCAGGGCTGTTGTTTTGAGAGGTCAAACACCTATACCAGCCGCAAACTTCGGCACTTTTACTCTCAGAATATAGTGATACAGTTACTGGTGTTAAAACGAAGAATATACGAAAATGAGGACACGTCAAAAACAGCCAGGTAGGCTATATTTCTCTGTTTTATATTAAAAGGCTTATTAATTGTATTCCCAAATGCTCAGCTGAATTTACAAAAAGACAGAAACTATCTTAGAAATAAAGTGCACAATGACCACTGTAAAAAATAGCCTGGAAAAATCCAGACTCATTCAGAAAGTAAAAGAGTCTGGTGACTCATTGGGTTTCATTTCCAACACTTGCATAGCGACAGGCGCTAACTTTGAAATCACAATAGACTCCCATAGACTGTATGCAGCCTTCCCAGTCACATTGATCAGAGATTTCCAACGTTACTTCCTACTTTGCCTAAGTTTTACAAACTGACAATAAACAGCATAAACAATAAACAGTCATGTATGTGGGTATACCTTTGCTGTGAATAAATGTCCGCATTTTGTATGTTTTCAGATGTTGCTGCAACTTATCACAATAAGTTTTGGTTTTGTTGTCCCCTCTCATTGCTGACTGGCCAGACATTTCTCCTGTTTGAGGGAAACGGTTATGAACTATATGTGTTCCAGAATAGGTCTCCATGAAAGACTATAGGGGGGTAGGCCCAGGCTATGTACAGATATTTTAAAAAATAAATCAAAATCTCCTGACTGCACTTTATACTTTTCTGATGGGCTACTGATATGAGAAGCAGCTGATCCACCAAGTGCACCCTATATCCAAATTTCTAGAATAATATGTTGGTTTAAAGGGACACTTCACCGATTAGCATTAAGCTTTGTATCTTTAGAAAACCAGTCATGTTTTTTAATGGTTGTGCATCATTCCCTCAGTTTGCCTTGAGATGGGAGAAATACGGATTTCAAAGTTGGACTTCCTGCTCTCAATGATGTAAAAATCATCATTTTACATCATTGAAAGCAGGAAGTCCTATTCATGGGCTTCATTGAAATCCGTATTTCTCCCATCTGAAGGCAAACTGAGGGAATGATGCACGACCATTCAAAAACATGACTGGCTTTCTAAAGATACAAAGCTTAATGCTAATCGGTGAAGTGTCCCTTTAATACTTAGGTGCTGTAATGGGAAAAAATGTTGCTGGGTTAAATTAACTCAACCCAATTAGCTCAATGATTTCCTTAATGATTTAGGTTTTTAAAGACTTAACTGAGAAGGTAACTGATTTAAATGCACTATGCACTATGCAGACTATGCACAATGCACATTTAAATGGCTTTACATGAATTTAAATGTGAAATGTCAGTTTCCGTTTCAGTTACTGAAGTTGTTGTTATTATCTGAAAGCTTGACTTTTAAAAAATATCCATTTGTGTGAACCAATCATAGAGCACCTGTCCTCTAAGTTTACTCCTCCCAACAGAAATCTGCATCAAAGACTCCTGTAGCAATGAATCTTCAGTCACAGTCACAGAGATGGGCAGCATGCTTGATACAGTTGTGATCACACTCATATGTAAGTTAACCATCTTAGCTCTATGAAATTCTGGCAATTTTTATATACAGCAAACAATGATTACTGTATAACTTTTTTCTAGGTGTGAAATTTGTGTGTTTTGGGAAGATCTCTGCGGCAGAAGAAGAGCTCAAAGTTAGACCAGGAGATGACATTACCCTACACTGTGACCTCAGTGTAAGCAGCAAGCTTGAGATAGAATGGCATAGGAAGTGCACCCATGTTAATCAGCCAGATCTTGTTATGTTCGGCAACTTTGAAAATCCTTTCCCTCGCTTCGGCTTGCAATGGAACACCTCAACGAAATCAGTTGATCTTAGAATTCAGAACTTCACTGAGTATGACCCGGGTCTTTACCACTGTGAGGGGAAAATTAAAGGAATTTCTTTCAATGTCTTGTTTGAAGGTAAGTCAGAACTAGCAGAAGGTTTTTTATTTCTCGTAAGAATTATTGAAAAAAACTATCAGAAGTGCTGCATGTGAGTATGACTTTATAATGGCTGAGGTACACAGGAAATATATGTGGTCTCTGAAATGATCTGCTCCAGCTCGATGAATTTCTTCAGAATTATACTGATGAATACAGAAGCAGTGTGTATTTCATTGAGTTTAAGGAGTTGCTCCTGATATGGGCTTATGCCAAATGAAGCTAGAAAGTGTTATCAATTAAAACATAAACGTATGTGTGTGTGTGTGTGTGTGTGTGTGTGTGTGTGTGCGCGCGCACGCACGCATGCTTTCTCTAGACCCCCTTCCCAGCCCCCCAGCCCCTCCTCCTCCTCCAGATCATGATCGGTGCTGGATACTGCTGTTCAGTCTGTGTCCCGTGTGTGTGTTTCTCTGCATCATCTCCTCCACCTGTGTGTACTGCTTCACCCAGGAAAAAGGTGCAGTATCCCACATATGCATATTATATATATATTCACTGATATTTACGAACTGATAAAAACTTCAGCTGCTCATTTTATTACGTTGAAATACTTGTGAAAGGCAAAACCAACTTTTCAGTTCTGTGTCTTTACTTCTCTTTCCTAATGAACAGAATCGGAGAATGAGAAGATTTATAAGACATTTACTGGCACAGCAGAAAGCACAACAACAGTGGTCATATATACACATGTGGACTAAACAGACACAAATCCATCCAGACCTACAGTATTCATAATACACTGGACTATGAATGGCATAATTATATTAACGTGAAGCAAACAGTGAATAAAGATTTGTATAGATAACGTGTAAAGTGCAATATTGATGTGCATGTGACAAAGTATGGCATGATCATTGTGTTCTCCTGCCACCCAAATGCATTTTAAAGGGACAGTCCACAACTGACCATTCGCAAAGGCCCGCCCATCTAATGCAGATGAGCCAATGGTAGTCTTGCAGCTCCGCACTACACACTCCGACAACTTCAGTTCACAGCACCATAGCAAGCAACAATAACTAAAGGGATGGAGCTTTTTCAATTTTTAAGTCTATAAAGTATTATCCCAAGGGGCTCTTTTGGACACCCATTGTTTTTGCCAAATTCAGTAAACTAGTCCACATTTATTACAAAGCTCAATTTACACAGTTTCCGTCCAGGCTTTGTAAACAGGAAAAAATACTTTCATAACTGGAACTATATTATGTATACTGTATTATCATCCAAACTCTTGACAATGAATGGCGAAAATAAATGTTTTTCATTTCTTAAACAACTTTTTGTTCTTAGTATTATTAACAGACTGTGTGAGTAGTCCTGACTCAGACGTAATTTTACACAACATCTTGTCTCTCGATTTTAATTAATTGTGAGCTATTAAACAATAGGCTGCACTGAGGTAAAGAAAGAAATACTAAATATGTGCATACACCCTATCTGGCAAAATGAGTCGGAAGTTGCATTTTTGAGATACAGGTAAATCTCTCACAATCACTTCATCATCTTCAATCTCTACCAATCAATCGATCGATTAATCGATCGATCAATCAATCAATCAATAAATCAATCAACCAACCAATCAATCGATCGACACAAGACCCCTTGAATCGATCGATTGATTGATAGATAGATACTTTATTGATCCCAAATTCACGATTCAAGCAGCGGACATGGTCCTCCATCTGCATCATTTTAGTCAAAACCAAGACATTTGGAGGAAGGACAGAATTCAAAATACTATATCTTGACAACCATTAAATATATGACTCATTAATTATATGAACCATTAAATATATGATATATCTCAATTTTTACTCATTTTGCCTGATCATGTCACACTGTACAAGGCCTGAGACTGTTGTGGTGCGATATACTGTATATACCGTATAGTAGAATTTTGTTTTCTTAATACTTAACAATGCCATATGCTAACTACGAGACACAAGATGCGTGTAGTAGCGAGGAGCCAAAGCGCCAAAACAACCATTAATGTCCAAGTCTCGAATAGATCAGGTAAGCTCACTCCACTTTTTAAAAACAAGAACTGAAAGCCACATAAGTAAAGTATGCAAATACAATAGGTGTTTCTTTTTCTTTTTCGTCTGATCTCAAACTGTCGCCGTGCCCCTGTGTGTTGACCACAGTGAAGAGGAGGCCCCAGGGTCACTGCTAGCGAGGGCTATGGGATATCACCCAGGCCTCTGAACCACCGACTCACATTCACATCCGTTGTTTATGAGGTCAAGCTCACTTATGTCAACCAGAAACCACAGGACCTTTTTCCATCGGAGCATAGGTGGTGGTAAAACTGAACTATACATCTGTGAAAAAAGGAGACAAATAAACAGGAGCATGTATGTTGCTTTTCAAATGTTTATTAACAACTCTCTATTGTTCACAGTTTAGGATGGCTGCCTGCCAATGCTATGCTGGATGGGCTAACCAAAAGATAGAAATAGGCAAATCCATTCAATTGAATTTAGCTACTGTAAACAATGACGACCAGAGATTTGAACATAGATTTGAATTTTTTTTTTTTTTTTAAATCACCCTGACATTGATTGTTATGTCCGTGCAACTAGTGATGCAATGAAATTTGACAGAATTTTCGAGACTCCATTCTGAGTAGTCAGTTGGGAAACATTTTTCAGGTCAGTAAGGATGACACAGTGTCCGTTTAGCAGAAGGTCATGCATGTTTGTTGTGGTCGTGCAGCCACGGCACAAGGCAGGGGACTTAGAGGTGCAGGAGTCTCTGTTCTCGGAAAAGTCAAGTTTTTTCACAGCTTCATACCCCAGGTGTCTTTAGCGACATCAACACTCTTCACTCCCCAACCACACGCACATACTCACTGGTTCTCTGAACTACTGCAATTGTGCAAGATCACTTCCATCAGGAGGAGTTCTGGGTTGTTTTGTGCAACCCATGTGTGAGTCTATGAGTTGAATACTTATGCACAGATGCATTGTATTTTTCTTTAATGTATTTTGATTTACTGATTTTTTAATTATTCATGCACACTAATGAAATGTAATTTCACTCTTGATTGTATGCAACTGCATGATATGTCAATGGCCCCGTTTCCCAGATTTGCTAAGAACCTCTTAAGATCGTTCTTAGAACGTTCTTTGAGCTCTCCTAAGAAGTCCTTAGCACTTAAGAGCTTCTTAACGAATCTGGGAAATGCGGCCAATAAAATGTAGTAGGGTAGACTGACTGTTGGCCCTGTGTCTTCCCTCTGGCCTGCCTTGCTAACGAGGGGTGGGGCAATGACCTTAATTGGTTAACTAGCTCTGCAGCCTATTTAAGAGCTTGGATGGTTAGCAACAGTGTAGGCTCTGCTGCGAGAAGGTGTGTGCGAGCACACCAGAGCCTTCCACCAGGTATGCCATCTCTTCAAGTGTTTCTGTTTGTATTAGTTTTGTCATTGTGGTTAATGTTTATCGTTTATCGTTTTATGTACTGTAGCTGGGTGCCCTGCCTGTCCGGACCACGGCAGGGGTGATGTTGCCTGCCTCTCCGGACTGCTACAGTTGGTCAGGCTGCTGTCTTGTCTTCATTTAGTTTTGTTTGATGTTTGATTTACTATTTTGTCGGTTAATTTTGGTTTGATTGTCTTTGTCCATTGTCTTTCTTTTGTGAGCAGGCAGAGTGTTAATGGGGGGGGCCTAGTCACCTGCTGGGGAACTATAGTAATTGCACGTGTGTGTACAGAGTTGCTTGCTGTGGAGAGCTGCATTACTACTTAACACTTTCATACTGTAGAATTGCTGTGTTGGGTACAAACTTCTCACCCTTGATATTAGCCTGCCCCCTCAGGCAAGCTCTGTCTGCCTTTGTTAGAACGTCTGTGTTGTCTCTTTTGTTTAATAAATACTGTGTTTAAGGAATTCATGTCTCCATAATGCTTAATCGAACCTGTGATGCTAAAGGTCTCAATCTCTTAAAGGTTCCCTGAGGCGCTAGGCCCCAGGGTGGCGTAGTCAGGCTACAGATATGGGGTGGTTGCCCTGACCACCCTGTTACATTCTGGCGTAGTCGGCAGGATGCTAAAGACATGAATTCCTTTTTTTTTTGTTTTGTTTTGTTAGATTCTTGTTGTGCTTGTTTTCTTTGTTTTCCTTAATTCCAAGACAAGACAGCAGCTGACCAGAAGATCAAGCACCAGGAACCCTCTGAAGTCCAGCCTCCAACATCCCCAAGTGCCCACCCTCACTGTGGTGAAGTCCTCTGTGCCTCCTTTTGACCAGCCCAGTGGATGGCGCCTCCGCAGGTTGGTCGGGATCGACCCATGGAAGGACTGTTACCCACTTTCGTCAGGGTTCATGTTGGAGTGGGATGAGCATGATGTATGGACTTATGGGGGGATGTCGGGCTATGTGTGTGTTGTCATGGTTTTAACCATTTTTAGGTAGCCGGGGGTTAGCCTCAGAATCACTGGGTCATGGGGTGGGTCCCATTAGCGGGGTTTTCTGAGGGGCCCCTGGTGTTCCTCATTCCAGCATTGGCCTACTGACCATGCTGTGTCCTTGTGTTGGGTAGCAGTGTTTGAAACACTGGGTCCCCAGTTGGGTAGCAGTGCTTGAGACACCGGGTCCCCTGAATCTGGCTAGCAGAACTGGCCCATAGGCCAGGCTGCATACCGCTAGAGTGTTTGGGTAGCCGCGCTGGCCGCGGGGTCCCCTGTATCTGGGGTTTGGTCCAGTGACCAGACCCGTCCCCGTCATGGGGTTGAGTGGCAGCACTGGGGTTAACCTTACTGCCAATACCTGCTTGATTTTATTGTATGTGCACTTGTGCCTGAGAGAGCCCTTACCAACCCCTTATGTGCTCGTTTAAACGGTGTATCGTCGGGACGACGATACATCTTGGGGGGGAAGAATGTAGTAGGGTAGACTGACTGTTGGCCCTGTGTCTTCCCTCTGGCCTGCCTTGCTAACGAGGGGTGGGGCAATGACCTTAATTGGTTAACTAGCTCTGCAGCCTATTTAAGAGCTTGGATGGTTAGCAACAGTGTAGGCTCTGCTGCGAGAAGGTGTGTGCGAGCACACCAGAGCCTTCCACCAGGTATGCCATCTCTTCAAGTGTTTCTGTTTGTATTAGTTTTGTCATTGTGGTTAATGTTTATCGTTTATCGTTTTATGTACTGTAGCTGGGTGCCCTGCCTGTCCGGACCACGGCAGGGGTGATGTTGCCTGCCTCTCCGGACTGCTACAGTTGGTCAGGCAGCTGTCTTGTCTTCATTTAGTTTTGTTTGATGTTTGATTTACTATTTTGTCGGTTAATTTTGGTTTGATTGTCTTTGTCCATTGTCTTTCTTTTGTGAGCAGGCAGAGTGTTAATGGGGGGGGCCTAGTCACCTGCTGGGGAACTATAGTAATTGCACGTGTGTGTACAGAGTTGCTTGCTGTGGAGAGCTGCATTACTACTTAACACTTTCATACTGTAGAATTGCTGTGTTGGGTACAAACTTCTCACCCTTGATATTAGCCTGCCCCCTCAGGCAAGCTCTGTCTGCCTTTGTTAGAACGTCTGTGTTGTCTCTTTTGTTTAATAAATACTGTGTTTAAGGAATTCATGTCTCCATAATGCTTAATCGAACCTGTGATGCTAAAGGTCTCAATCTCTTAAAGGTTCCCTGAGGCGCTAGGCCCCAGGGTGGCGTAGTCAGGCTACAGATATGGGGTGGTTGCCCTGACCACCCTGTTACAAAAAGAAAACTTCAATTCTTAATTTTGAATCTTGAGTCTTCAGGGAGCTGAACCACCAGTTCATACCAGGACTCTTCCTGCCTGACTTCCTGTCAGTGGGCACGCTCACAGCTTGTTTGTGAGACCAAACACCGTCAGCCACAAATGTTAAGGTGTTAAACGTGACATAGAATGGAAATCTTTTTTTTCTTGGTTTTCATGAATTATGAGAGGTTGTGCATAAACAAAGAGCTATCATGAACATGAGGCATGGTTGTGCCCTCCTTCATATGAAAATCTTGAACTTAGAAATAGAAACTAAAAAATGGGCGATTCAGCAAAACTGCTTGCGTGTGATGTCAGACATCGCAAAGCCATTGAAATTCAATTGGGGTTGCCAAAGAGGGCGCCATTTAGTCAAACGGACCATTTGAATACCCAGCCTAAATAATATGGTTTTAATTAGTCTTGTAAAATTGCAATTGAGTTTATTTTCTTTAAATCAAAGTTGAATATATACTATTTTAACATCAGAGAACACAGTGCAATACTCAATTCATCCATTCTATGTCCTCTTTAACTCTCTTTCAGTGAGTGCAGTTGGCTGGTGGGAAACACAGCTACAGTACAGTATATGTAGTCCAGGCAAAGTAAGGTTTGACCAAGTCTGCAAGAGACTCTGGCAATGAGTTATGGTGCATGTTACTTTTGCCCCTTGCATCATGGGAACCAATCAAATCTGTGTATCTGATATAGGCGGGCCAGAGGCAAGCAACGTTGAAAGTGATGATTGTAACACTCTAGAATTTTTGGCATTACCATCAGGTTACTTCCACTTATTACTTTACCATGAGCCAAATAGGAAATATCTATGGCATAAGGCACCAGGCAGCTGATGACAATTTTCTGACAGCTGATGAGCTATGCTATGGATAAAACCCCTGTTGTATGGCGGAAATCTGACGGAAAATGGTACGATTGATATGGCAGACAAAGTCTTTCAAAATTTTCAAATATTGGTATGAATACCATAAGGTGTATGATGTCATATGTGGTGTCATGAAAATCCTGGACCATCAATACATAGCTTGTTCTGATATACCGTCTATGGTTCATGAAATTTGAAGCAAAATATAGGTCTAATTCAGTTGTAGTGAAATGTTTAGTGGTTGCCATGGCAACCACTAGGGTTTTTTTTATACCAGTTTCAATCTGAAAATGTTCAGAACTTCAAACTGTACAATTGTACCAAGTTTCATGCTTTTATGAAAAAGGGGGACTTCTTTATCACATATCACCTGTACTATTAAAGCTCATGAAAACTGTCAAAAGTGCACTTTTTGGCCTTTGACCTATGAACAAAGAAAGCCGATTTTGACAATGTTCCACCACTTGGATTTTCATGGACTTTTACTATGTGATATGGGAGGGTTTCAGGAACTAAATACATTTCTGTTGCAATTAGTTTTGGGTTGGGTGTTTTTTTCTCATAGAATGCCTGGACTAATGTGAGGATGGAGGCCATCCCAAAGCACAGCTTGAAATACATGTGAACATACCGTAAAAAAATGACATAAAACGTATCATGCTCCTCCCTCTCTTCCCTGCTACGTTTTTCCTCTCTACTTCTCTTCCCTCCTCATCCTCCTTCTCCTACCACACTTTGACTAGTTTATTTTATTTTATTTTATTACTTCCTACTGTTATTTTGTATTACTTTTACTTTTTACTTTTATTTTGATCACATTTATCCTATACTGTTGTTATATGTTGCCCTTTGGAAAACTTGCTTAAATTGTGCTATATAAATGAAGTGGATTGGATTGGACTGGATAGTACTTATAGTAGATCTAAACAAAAAAAAAAGTTCCATGCTATGCTTGTGGGGTTACATGCAATAATGACGTGTGCTGTACAGCGGTCGTAATAAAAATCACCAAAACTCCTTATCAGACCCCAGTAAGAAAAAAACAATTAAGTGCCATTCAAGCTTTATTATGTCCTCAGGTACTTCCATCAGTGTTTGGATCTGTAAATTCTGTCTTTGTGTTAAGGTCCAAAGAAAAGGCAAGGGAAGGCAAGGCAGTTTATTACTGTAATATTGCACATTTCATAGGTGCAATTCAAAGTGCTTCATACAGATATACACAGATATATAGTCAATCAGTCAATACATAATTCAAATTAACCAAGTGTAAAATTATAAAAAAAGATAATAAAACATAAGTTAAATAAGTAAAATAATTTAAAAAAAGAATAGATCAAATAAAATAAAAGCATAAAATAAAATAAAAGCATCTATCAAGGGGTTCTACAATAGTAGAACTCGAACACGTGCCGTTTTCACCATTTGACTGCAAAAGGACACTCACTGCATGACTTCCTGTCTATACTCCAAGCGCTTTTTTGTGATATACCAAAAACACAAAACAGCACTCAAAACAATGAGGTCCTTTTCCTCTTTGAAATGTAGTTGTTAAACATTTGTATGCATTATGGTTAGATGCCTTCCTAAAGGGCTGCTATAAATACACACAGAAACACGCATGCATACACACACACACACACACACACACACACACACACACACACACACACACACTCATTTAGGCAGGCTTTTTTATATTGCTATGCTCACAATCAAACCACTCATGGTCTCTCACTTTAACCTCGTTTCCAAGGTAGAAAAAAGCGCAACATTTTCCATTTGTGTTCACCGATCACTGACCACGTCTTGCACCACCCTAGAAACCCACTACTCCTTCAGCGCCACCTCCTCCTTCAGCTGTCACGGAGATGAACGTGCCAGTTGTGCTACATCCGTGTAAGTTGATTTTCCCTTATTGAAATTGAATGAAATTATTCTAGCATATCGTGACACTCTTAAATGAGAAATCTGAAATACATATTTGCATATTTGTCTGGTCTCTCTTTGCTTTGATTTTTGACTCTGGTTGATCCATGGTGTTTGTACACCAGATTATCTGAATGGTGCATAAACAGCAGACAAGAATCAGCTACACCTTGTGTTAGAGCCGAGGGCCACTTGTCTCCCACATGCAGACATACTAAACGAGCACTGGGTAGTTGCTCGAGAAAGAAGGCTACAGTATACGCATTTCAGTACTCGGCACTCAAATATGCACTCAAGCCTTTTAATTTCCCCGTGTACAAACTTATCAGCAAGACCCTCAGCTGAGTCTGAATGAAACAATGCACAGCACAGCATAAGGTCAAGAGTCTTGTCTTGCCTATAAGTTATAACACATTTGATCTCCCACTGCAACTTCAGTTCTGAGGTCTGGAGGAAACCCACACAGCAAATGAGCCAATCACTGAGCAGCTGTGCACCCTCGGCAGAAACCCACCTCAAAGGCTCCTGCAGCCGTGTGATAAACTGCAATGGACATCTTAAGCTTCATCCTCCATCTGTGTAAGTGAAGTAAAACAATTTTATTATTGATATTGTTCAACTCTATTCACTGAAAAGTGTAATGTGTCTTTTGTAAAGATATGAAATATCTATGTTTGATTATAGTGTTGTTATTTTATATAATCATTTACTTTGTAGTTGTGATCCACTCTTATGTGGTGAGAATCTCGGGGGATGATAGTGTGGAGCTGAGAGCCAGACCAGGAGACAACATCACCCTGTACTGTGGGCTAAAGGCAGAAAACGAATGGGCCATCGGATGGCGTAGAAACTGTTCTCACCTTTATCAGCCACCAGTGATTTTTGAGAGCAAATGGACCCCTAAAGGCTTCAGTCTTCAAACAAACATCTCCTCAGGTTCAGTTGATTTGCGGATTGAGAATGTCACTGAGCATGACCTGGGTCTTTATTTCTGCCATGAAGCTAACACACAAAAAGAGGGAAATGTCATAAAGCTGATGTTGTTAGAAGGTATGTAAGGATAAACATTTTTATTAATTTATCAAATAAGATGTATCTGTCTTTTTGAATGCTTGAATCATATTGGGTAAGAAATCTAATTAGTTTAAAGCCTTTATTGTCAGGAATATATCGATATTTTTTTAAAGCTTTAAAAGCCCTTCAGCCAGTGAGGCCTCATATTGCTCATCTTTGTGTCAGTTCAGAAAATAGCATGTAAAAACAAAATACACAAAATGTATTAATCTGGCTGGCTTTTTCTTCTTCATTTATATACAACTAAATAAGACATTGAAAAAGGTAGGCTAGGAGAGTTGTGCTGGATCTATGTAGGCTTTTTGTCAAGCCCCAAGAAGCAACTTTTGCATTCTGACATCAAACAGAAATAAGAGAGTGCATGTGTAAATAAAAAAGTCAAAATAAAATAGTTGTGTAATGGTTAGAGGAAATTTTGGCTATGAGCCAAATAATTGATTTGTGTGTGTGTGTGTGTGTGTGTGTGTGTGTGTGTGTGTGTGTGTGCTCTTTCTCTAGACCCCCTTCCCAGCCCCCCAGCCCGTCCTCCTCCTCCAGATCATGATCGGTGCTGGATACTGCTGTTCAGCCTGTGTCCCGTGTGTGTGTTTCTCTGCATCATCTCTTCCACCTGTGTGTACTGCTTCACCCAGGAAAAAGGTGCAGTATCCCATCTTTCACATGTACATGATTTTACACTAAACTAAACACTAACTCCATAAATGAATAACATGTTCTTTTTTAATTTCCATATCTTTATTCTTCTAATGAACAGAATTCAAGAACACGAAGATCCATGAGACCATAACTGACATAGGAGATGACACAACATTAGTCGTATTCTCAAGTGTGGACTAGCACGCCCAATCTACACACAGAGAACCATGTTATACAATGGTTAGCAATGCTAAACCTCAAAACAACGATTGAAGAATTTGTATTTCCAAATTTGTGCCATTTTAGCGAATTATTATTATTGAATTTGAATTGGAATTAATTGGTTTTGAAAAGACTTCTTTTTGCGTAATGAATACAAACCAACTCTAGTTTGACAAATATTATATTTACAATAAAAAAGGCATGATTTTCTAATATTTGTAAAATGTCTGTTTGATTGCACAAATATGTATAGTTCATTAATTTCAGGAATGTAGGCTATGTATCTTGTGTAAAGTATTTTGAAGTAGTGTGAAGGTAACATAACATAATAAATATATAAATTCCATTTTCCATAGTGCATTTGTCTATTTTGTACTTGCCCCCTTTGCAACCTTTTTTGTCCACTTTAATCCTATAATTGTGTAAACACAGGCGCAGCTGAGATGTGCAATTGTTCTTCAGTATGTGAAACAACAAAAAAGAATCCAAAAATACCGACGCAGCAAATTTTGTGTCATGGCCAAAACCTTTGGCCACAATTGTAGCTTGTTAAAACATGTTGGCTTGATAAAGGGGCTGCATCCAACCAACCAACCACACCAAAGGGAGAGAAAGCGGATGACAGTCTCTTGTATGCACACCATTTCACACCAAAACATTCAATCCAAAACTAGCAAAATGGTGCTGAACAGTTTGAGATTGATTATGCCCTGTAACTGTTATGGGTGCCCCGTATAATGAAACCTGGGATATGTATGTTGAGTCACAAGAAGTATCCACCTGTTCGATCCTTCATGTCCAGGGAGTCTTCAAAGTCAGCCTACGGACAGGTTCTTCGCAGGACTAGGGACAGCCTAATCACACCACAGTGATGTACGCAGTTTACAAAATGTAGATTTAGACCTATGCAGTCGATGAGATGAGACAACGTGTGCATCTTATCAAAATCTTTCAAAAGCTTTGTGCTTGAAAGTGTAGCCTAAATGTGCAATGCCTTTCACAGTCACAGTCATCTATGATGATACAGACAATGCATTTAGAGTCGTGAGGTGCGCTATGGTGGTCCATAAGATCAATATACTATGGTTAAAAAGGATGGCACCTGCAGAAACATAATAAATAAACAAACATAATAAATAAATCTCAAACATAATAAACCAAATTAAGCCTTTCAGCAGCTCCCAGTGTCCCTGGAGAATAGTCCAGTAAAGGTCAGGTGTGGCGTTTTAAAACAACACTAACACTATCTGGAACTCAAATCAGTGGCTCACAAATTGTGATAAAAGAGTGTTTTTGTTCAAATCTTCAAATATCATTTGAGCGCCTGCACCAGGGCACTCCCTGTTTGACTTCCTGTCTGTGACCACATTCACAGCTTTGTTTGTGAGGCTAAACACTACACTGTTGGCCTCCATGGCCTTTACTGTTAGCTCCTTGATGGTGCAGACACATTTTAAGCACATACTATACAATACATTCACATTCAATACAATACATTTTATTATGAAGTCATGTCATATTTAACACTGTACCACAACACCCTGCTATTTTGGGTGGCTACAGAGAGAGAGAGACATGGCGACATACAGACATTTGATTAAGGGCTTTGTGTCTAGGAAGGGTAGTTAGGACCATTGTTCATGGATCTGGTATTTCTGAAAGAGTAGTTCCAATGATCTATATCGCACACATGGCCAGAAAGTTTGGTGGTTGGGACTAGAAAAAAAAAGTTGCCAAAGTGTTGCTCTTTACTTCCTGTCGGTGGCTTTGTCAGTGCATAGGTTAAAGGAAATGAACCCAATCAAAAATCACAAAGCTATCGAGTTTTTGTTATGTGTTGATCTGTTGATTTGTTATGTGTTAAGTCTGCACTGTTGGTTCTTCATGATGAACAGTAGTGGTCTGTTCAGTATCGCAATATTTTGTGCATGCAATTATATACTAGTAGCTCAAAGTATCGCAATACTTAATTATAGAATTGAATTATCTACAGTTAAGCCCAAAATTATTAGCCCCCCTTATGAATTCAGACATAATCCTTTGTTTATACATGAAAATTACCATTTCCAAAAACGTGTCTAGTTTATATGATTACAGAAGCGCAAAGACGGTATGCCCAAAAAGTTTGATGATCATTGTTTACTCATGCTCTGATTTGTGACAAGAAAAGCAAGAATTGACATGTTCAAAATTATTAGCCCCCAGACCATTAATAGTCAAAAGTGTAGCCTTTCTATGCTTCAACTGACAACAACTTCTTTGAACAGTCTTTTACTAGGTTGGCACATATCTCTTAAGCACTCTTTAGCTCCAGCTCGTCCAAACTGCATGGTTTTCTTGTATGGACTCTTGCTTTAAGCACGTGCCACAGATTCTCAATGGGGTTGAGGTCTGGTCTCTGTGTAGGCTATTCCAGCACCTTGATTTTGGTATCCTTTAGGGCGTTTTAGACCACTCTTCACTATGCTTTGGGTTATTATCATGCTGAAGGACCTGGTGGTGACCTAAGCCTAGACTAAGAGCAGGCGTCTTGATGTTATCCCTCAAAAGGTCAACATAATCTTTCTTTTTCATGATCCCATGCACCCAAACAAGGCTCCCTGTGCCTGAGACAGCAAAACAGCCCCATAACATGATGCTCCTACCACCATGCTTCACTGTGGGAATTGTATTTTTATGGTTGTAGGCCTTCCTTTTTTTCGCCAAACATAGGCAACATCCATGTGCCCAAACAGCTCCAGTTTAATGTCATCAGACCAAAGGACAGTTTTCCAAAACTCATTTTTAGCTTTTAAATGTGCATGGGCAAAGTTCAGTCTGACTTTGAAGCGCCCCTTTTGGAGTAATGGATTTTTTCTCAGCCGATGACCTTGGAGGCCTCCACAATAAAAATCCCTCGCTACTGTCTTCCTCAAGACTTTAACCCCAGAGGTCTCAAGGTCAGCAACTATCATTTTGGTGGATGTACAGGGTTGCTTGCTAACATCTCTGATGATTTTTCTCTCTAGATTGCGATATTTAGCATTTTCATCCACACTTAGGTTTGTTATGCACAAACTTGGAACTCTTTGTACTTTGTAATGATGCCTTGCACGGCTGTTCTACAGACTGTGAAGCATCTGAAGGGTTCAGATGCAAAAGCCTCTAAATCCGTCTGACCACTTTTCTTTTAAATGAGCATTTTGTATCAGGCTCCTATAGAGTTTCGCCTACAAATCAATATTTCAGACCATGAAGAGAGGGGTTTTTAGTTAGTTTTGAAGCTAAATTATTGAATTAACTTACACTATATATGAAGAGCATTCACTCTCTATCATTATCTCATTTTTGACAAAAGTGGATTTAGAGGCTTTTGCATCTGAACTCTTCATCTAGAGATTACAGTATAGCCTTTCTCCATATTATAGGCCTCAATGATGTTCTTTCTGAGGTCCAGACAGATTTCCTTTATCTTCAGTATGCCTGTAAAGGCAGTCCCCTCTCAGACAGATGTTCAAGTGCCTGTAGGCCTGTTCCTTGAAGTCTTTAGGCAAACAATCAATGCTGGTTGGGTGTTCAGGTGTTGTCTGGACATTAACTAACTGCAAAGGTGTGGCTTGAAAGGTGACAGGTTGGTCGTGTGTGTTTAAAAGCAAAAAAATCACATGGGGGCTATTAATTTTGACCACTCCACTTTTCACACAATTTGAGATTAAGCATTCCTAATAATATATTAACACTCCAAAATGCACCAGATTCTACATAATAACACTGGCGAATGTTTGATTTTTAAAATTTGATCAGGGATGAAAAATTTAGGGAGAATTTTAGAGTAATGTTCCAAAATTTCAGGGGGGCTAATAATTTTGGGCTTAACTGTATTTTACTTTTATTTGAGTCGAGTTTACTCAGGGTTTACTCTTATCAAATTAAATTTGCTTATAACGCATATAAGGGGGCACTTGTTGTGGCGTTTTATTGTGCATCCAACAGCAATTTTAAATGGCTACAGAATCACAACTTTATATACAACAATCGACACTTCTATCACATCGGAAAAGGTGGGTGTATATCGGTTTTCAACAAAAAGTGAATAGTAAGGACCTATGCACCATGCCATTGCAAAATGAGTTGAACAGTGTTATTTTCCTGATTATTTGTAAAGTCTTCGAATGATAGACATGAATAGCAATATATCGCAGAATCAAAATGCAATACTTGTTGTATCGCAATATGTTAAGAATCGCAATAATATCGAATTGTGGCCCAAAGATCGCAATAGTATTGAATCATCATTTTTTTTTGCCAATTCCCACACCTAATAAACAGGTGCATATCAAAACATCTGAATTTCATAACAATGTAATCTATCTACACCTGTGGCCTGAATACTAAGGTAGAACAACTACTATATTTTTAAGATGGCTTGGCTGCATTTGTAATTCCTATGGACCAATAGCAAACAAATGTTTTTCATGAAGAGATTGGGGTTGTGGTGTGATAGAAGACACCTGCCCTCATCCAACACAAGCTGTTAGGTTGCCATCTGCAGGCTGAAATATGTCACTGCATTCTGAGATGAGTCTGTGGGGTTTCACCGGGTTTCACCCATGGGCTGAAGTGTGTTACTGCCCTCTAAGTTTATTACAATGATGGACAGGTCTTCTGGATCATCATCAAGTGTTGAAGTACATGCCTGTGCACACACACACACACACACACACACACACACACACACACACACACACACAGTCACACTGCAGCCTGCTCCTGGATTCACCACTAGATGGCAATAGAGGGCTTATTTTTAAGACACAAACTTTAGTATTTATAGCAGCCTCGGACCAAAGCCATTTGTGGCTACTATGATTATTATTGCTATGTTGATTATTGTTCCTGTTATGTCAACATGGTACTCCTTCCTTATCCTTCCTTAATTTATATTTCAAAAATTGCAGGTGTTTATCTGAACATGCAATTTAGATAATGAAAATTAGATTTAAAAAAAAAAAAAAAAAAAAAATATATATATATATATATATATATATATATATATATATATATATATATATAATAAAAATAGGATTTTATATTTAACAAATTAAATGAACGCATGGGTTTGATTCTGTCTGGTTTGATACTTGTGAACATTTTCATAAACAGCAATGATGCGTTTTATTGGATAAAGTTATTGTTAATGACTGATAAGTTGAGGTGTAGTAATAGAATTCATATGTCAGGATGCTTTAGTAGAGTATACAGATATGTTTTCTGTAATTTATAACATCTTCATGCAACAATTTTTCTCTGTAAACATTTACTGTACTTTACTGTACACAGACATTTTACTGGTCCTCTGACTGCAGTCTTTTCAACAGCCCAACAGCAGTTGCAGAGTTATTGTATCGGTCTCTTTCTAAGAGTTGAATTCAGACTTGGGCGTGAGCATTTTGGTCCGTAGTTATAGAGGAAATAAATCTGATGCATAAGATGTAATGTACACATTCTTAAAAGTGCAGCTAGACACAGGAAGGGCTATCTAGATGAGACAACGGACAGATTTAGAGCAAAGAGAATACACAGCTATCACCCAAATTAGACCTAGAGAAGCGAAGAAACTATAATCCCATATGAAGGGAGACAAAGAAACCTTTGAGACCTTTGAGTTTATGAGGACCTTGTTCAACCAGTTGATTTATATGAACAAAGGGATCAGTATTGCCACCACAGCAATGTGAAACACTCCTCACATTCCTCTGTAAAGTCTACTCTAAGGAGCAGCTGCCTCCCTCTCATGCTGTAGACACACAAACACACACACACACACACACACACACACACACACACACACACACACGGACACATTTGGGTTTCGCCTTTAATACATGCCCAGACAGGAACAAGTTACTGTCACTGATTGTAGGACATTTCTAGCCCGTCACACATTTTCTCACACTCAACTAATATTGCCCAACAACTCACCCACACACGATTGGCCTTGAAATCTATTCTCTTAAAAACAAATGAAATATCACATTCCCATCAGTTAATGAGAATATGTAAACATGTAAGTATATCCCTGGATTTGCTCAGCAGACAGTCTCCTACTGACAAACAGCTGCTGAAGCTTTGCATATCATCCATCATAAGATTTGCATGAGCATGTTATAACCTGGTCACTAGCGATATCAAGCACTATCATAAGCATACCCTTGTAATGATAAACTGTGTCAAACGAGCATTATCGGCACTTTTGGCAAGTGGTAATATGACATAGGCACATCACTCAGTATGTCTATAGTGCAATTATATATTTACATTTCATTTATCTAGGCCTATTTATAGACACGTTTATCCAAGGGACTTAAAGAAAGAGTTTAACAGTCAAGCTATGTCCTTATCAAAAAGGATTCAGTTTTTTCAATCAATTTTTCAATTTTTTTTTTTTTTTTTTTCACAATCTTATAGGATTCCTGTCTGATTGGAATCCTGTAGGACTTCTTGATAAGGGAGGAGTCCTTTGATAGGAATTACTAATACATATCATTCATAGAACATAGTAAGTAAGTATAAGTTAAATGTATTATCTTTAAGGTCGCAAAGTGTTTTACAAAGTGCATAGACAATAAAACATAGTAGGTATAGTGGTATAACCGTGTAGCCTACTCTATCTTACAGCTGATATTAGGTGCACTCAGAGGAGTACATACAGAGGCCACTTCTCAACCTCTCCCCTCGATGCTCGGCCCTCCAGGCTCGTTCCTACTGATCTATAGCCCTCTTATAGTCATTTTCCATCACGTGTCGCACTAACTTTTTGATGCGCATCGTCTTGAAGCAAATTCACTTTTTAATGGGAAAAAGGGCTTATATCTAACACTGGATAGACTATCCCATTGTTGCCGCTCCATCATTCTTTATCTAGATCAGAGGGAACGAGGACCGAGGAAGGAAGGGAGGATATATAAAAAGACGAATGAGAGGCACCCACAGAGAGAATAGAGACACCTACAATTACAATTAAGCACATGTTATGTTACAGTTTGCTCATTCTTTCGCACACAGGTAGGCTAAGCATAGCCTGATACATTCTCCTCCTAATATGATGCTCACATGTGTTGCTATGGAGACAAGAAGGTTGTAGCCACATGTGATACCTTAAATTGCTCGGGTGTAAACGTACACATGACAAGCCAGCTGCCTTTATCATAGCTTGGATAAAAAAGCATCGCTATATGCACAAGAGCTATACTCATTGTCTTGGGTGGGTATAGGCTAGACTAGGGTGTAAAACTATTGGAATATTTGCACTAGCTTGACTTCTTTCCAACAGTGTGAATTAAAATGATGACTATTCTTGATTGTGCCAGGCTCGATGTCACAATTTAGCCAGTAGGCTGGCCACAGCCTGCGTAGGTGCGTGCGTCAGGATATGCGTAAACTACGTGAGTTCAGCGAGCGCTGCTGGGTGTTTATCTTCGTTTCTATTGGTTCGCTGCCTGTCAGTCTTCTGAAACTGAAACGGACAGATAATCCGTTTAAAAACAAGGAAGTACTAAATGACTTTTCCTTTAAGTTGCCTGAGTGTCTGAAATATGTGGCGCCCCTGGCCATAACCTGTTTCAGTCGGGTGCTCCGTAAACTGAACCAGTTCCATTACTCGTGGTAACTATTCGTAAGGTAACGTTACAATCTGACCTGTCAAATTCTGCGAATGCACAGTGTTTGTCTTTAGTAGCCTATTTAGCTACCAAATAATACGAATTTACGCTACAATTTATTGCATGCGAGCCGGTTGACTTTAAATCATTCCTAACGTACGTTGACCATGTACTGTACACGAGTTTTGGCGTAGGCTATTTTAATAGGCTATATTAACCGTAGGCTATCGCCTCTAAAAGTGACCGGCGTCTGTATTAAAAAAAATATTCATTTTTGAGCTTCTGCTATGCAATCTTGAATGACAAGCTGAGACATGAAAAGAGTCTATGGCAGCCTAAATTGGTTTTGGTGTCTGTGTGTTCTTGACCTCAAATAAACCAGCACCACCATGACAGACAGTTTACGAATGAGCGCTGTGATGGCATCAGAAACTGTCGGGTAGTTACTGAAGCTGCCGTGGGCGGTTGATAACGTCTAGCCTGCAGTTTGCTGATCTGATCCTTGATTCATTCATCCTTATTCATTAAGCAGACGCTTTTATCCACAGGACTTACAAAATGTGGATTAGCAGCAACATTGCTAAAGAGACCTTACAATAAATACCATTTTAACCGACAACTGCTCTTTACTGAAACGAGTGTTTCATTATATTACCACAGGGAGTGTCAGAATGGAGGATAATATTGAGGTACTTCTTCAAGATCATACCCCGCGTTTTAAAAATACCCGCCACCTCACCATGGCTGCTGGGGCAGTGTTCACGGGCGGTTATGGGATGTGGGTCATGTTCGCCCTGCCAGGTTTTCTGCGAGTGCCCATCAGGTTAAAGGTATGATGACGGTCAACCCATGTGATTAGATCCTTAACACTCACACCACAACTTAGGCTACACATTATCTCACAAATATTTTAGAAAACTATGTTGCATACTACTGTATGTTTTAACAATAAATGTTTTATAGCCATATTGTACTCACTTTCATAATGTCCTGAACTTCCAGCAGTAGTCCAGGATTGACTCACCACAAATGGCCAACAGCCAACATTTAAAGGCCACGAAGCATTCCCAAATGACACATGTTAGTCACTCAGTAGGCCTAACTGAAATAACATTTATATTTCAATGGCACAGTGCATTGTACAGTATTTATTTGTTTTGAGACCATAAGCCTTCTCTGAGTCACTGTAATTGGCTGTGAATCACACCTGCTTTGACCCTGTTCTTAAAAAAAAAAAGAAATGATAGCTTCAGCGAAAGTTCTACTAGGGAGACTCGTAGTGTATCTTTCTTACTCCACCCATTCATTCACGTAACGAATCATAGCCATGTTTACATTTTCGGGGAACACCCATAGACAGTAAAAGATATGGACAGAGCTATCACGTAGACGGCAGCAGAGACCGAGGAAGCAAATTTCAACGGTTTTTTTCAAGGGGGCAGGCATATTCCCGGAAGTAGAAACACGAAATGAGCTGGTGATCAACACTCTGCTAACTCCCTTGGACGGCCATAGATTTCAGATTTTTTTGCGATCCCATAACTTCATGTAACATGTGCCCTTTGTCTCCCTTATAGCTTCTGTGTATTCTATATAGGGTATCGAAGGCAAAATTAATTCACTTCTTCCCCGTATATTACGTTGGTTTCCCGTAAAGAAGTATTTTAGCATGTCTGTTGTAGGGAAGCTAACGTTCGCCCGTAATGTTTGGATAAGAAGCTGAGTGAGCCTGCACGAAAACCATGACGGAGAGTCATTCGCAAGATCAGTGAAAATGCGTGTAGCCTACGGTAGCCTACTGTTTGATATGGTAAAGCATTACCTAGAGGCAAGTACACATAATAATAATATAAAAAAAACGAACGTTAACAATTTCAGAGGTTTTCGATCTATCAGACGAGTTACAGCAGGCTAACGTCTGCGAGTCTGCGCAGTACGATGAACAGGAAACGAATTTTTGTTTCAGCCCCCTCTCATTGAGAACGACGGAGTCTGTTTGTCCATTTCTTTTAGGTCTATGGTTTTTTTAGGTCTTCTTATTCCGTCATAGGTCTCCTGCGCAGGCTCAGTTGTCGTACATGTGACGTAGGCACGTAGTCTGACCGAGTCTGACCTATGGCGACGCTTTACTCTCGCTGGACGCATGCGCCTTTAACACTTTAGCATTGACTTCGGAAAAACGTTAATTACTCAGCCGATAAGACAGTTACGAGATTATTATGTCAATTTCACAATGTAGTATGTACCCCGACAATAGAAAATGTTCATATAAAGGCTTAAAACGCTTCAGCTCTAACGTAATTTGATGTCAAAGTGGCGCTTACGCCCCATAGGATTCAATGGAATGGCCAGCTAGCCACGGTCTTCTCGTTAGCATGGCGGCCGCCATACTGTCTACACTCTCAGAACGTTCGCTGCCCCCTTGGGAACACCCCCAATCTTCGATTCATTCAATCAGTGCTAGCCTATAGGAATTCAGCGGGTGTTTTAAAACTGTTCTTTCTAACACTTCTCTCTGCTACTCAGTACGCCGTCTTCGTCGTTCAAAGCTCAGTCGTCAACGTTTGCTTACTTTCTTCTTACGTAATTTAAAGACAATTGTCTTACCATGTCTGCTGGTTCGTCTCCCCTGCTAACCATCCGGTCGTCCTAGCACGTCACTCCAGCGCCTCGTAGCCTACGAGGTAGTCTACTGCTCCGATCCCGGCCTCTCCCGCATCGCCTCAACCCATTCTGGACGCGGTTCTCTCTCTTACTGCGTCGATCACAGCAATCGACTCCAGGATTCAGGCGCTGGGATGCCAGCGCCAAGCTCTACTGTCCTCCTCGCCGTCTGCAGCACCGACGGCCCCCGCCGCCATCCAGTGGCTCGTCCCCCTCCAAGCACCAAACACCAGCACGGGTTTTTCTGTGGCTAACCCAACTACAGTTTTAGCTGGCACTCAAGTCTCGCCGGCTTCTCTGGCAACAGCTCTCCCTGCTCCTACTCGGCAGGAGCTTCGTTGCTCCCTCCACTGTCTCCATCCCTACACAACTCAGGCAAATCATTCTCTAAGGTAAAGACATCTTGCTTCCTTGCTGTTGCCATCTCCCGCAATCGATCGTCGACTCGTAGATTGCGATGTCGTTCAGTCTTTTAAAAATATTCTGATCCGATTGCTTGGTCCGTATCGCGACGTCATCTGCAGCGTGTAGGCTATCCTGACCGCAGAATAGAACTGGATTCATAGGCTACCTTCATGGCCGGAGGTAGCCTACAATTTCCTACCAGTATCACAATGCATTCTCTGCCAAGTCCGCTTGTTATATTTCGCTTTATAATCACGCTGGACTGGACACTTTTCACCCTTTCCGTGTAAACTCACTCGGCGTGGCTATAAGGAAAGGCTATATGCTAGGCTACTCGGCAAGAAAAGGCTGATTTTCGACATGTCTTCACCTCATTCCGAATCCGGTCCACGAAATGATTCCTCTCGAGCCTTCTCTCCACTAGGCCTATGTCTCCCGGATAATGCTATTCACCTCATTAAAATCGCTGGTCAAGGCGCTCTTCTCGCTAAAGCCGTCATTAGTCTACCGACGCTTCAAGCAGGCTATGCCAATTCACCCCCCGACTGGCCTCTGCGTAAAATGGCAGTCGAAATTCTACTTTGCTGTAGGCTAAGGCTTCTTTCGGGTGCAGGATCAGGCCTAGTCCTCACATTTTAATTGCTTTCAGAAGCGCTGTGCTGGCTTTTGTTAAATGTCTGTCAATTACCGTTCGTTCTGCACCTCCTGGACTATTTACTTAATTAACTTCCCAGCTGAGACCAGTTCAGTTCTGGACGTCATTCGCAACGTTCTAGCAAGGGGTCCTCCTTTCTGCCGAAAAGACCCGTCACCTCTCGGATTTGGGTTAATCCTCGACTCTGTTAAAGCAACACTCATCCACTTTTCTGTCGCACACACGCTATTGTTTATCCAGCAAACAACAGACAAGGCAGAATATGTTGCATGCTTATGAAGTAAGACGTTTCGCGACATCGAAGCGAGTCAAATTTGTAGTTTCCGATGTCTCATTTAATCGAACTACGCTACACACCTTCGTTATAGCCGACAGAGGGCCGCGAAGTGAAAGCTGAAGTGCCGTTCACCCTGTACGAGTTGTCAGAACAGAGTATAGCCTACTTTAATGTCCCCATGGGGAAAATTGTCCTGGGCTCATCAAAGCAACCCAGCTATAACATGACCATGACAGACAACACATTACACAACATTACATAAATAGAAACACTGAGACCTTGTCACACAGGCTACTGACAGCATAGGAGAACCCATCGACAGAATGTGAACTGCCCTTGGAGCTCCAGTAACATACTCAGTTAATGGGTTAAAAAGGATGGACGTCAAAACAAAGGCATAAGAATGGCATGTGGTGCAGCCTACATATAGGCTATGTCTATTTAAGTCGTTTATTAGGAATATTGATGGAGATTGGGACAAATAATTTTTTAAATCCGTTTGTCTGCAATGGTGAACCCACCATACAGTGCACAGCTCACAGTCCAGGTTGCCCTGGACGCCGGTTGCCCGGCTCATCACACTGGTCTAGGTTGCCCTAGACGCTGGTTGCCCAGCTCATCATACTGGTCTAGGTTGCCCTAGACGCTGGTTGCCCAGCTCATCGCATTGGTCTAGGTTGCCCTAGACGCTGGTTGCCCAGCTCATGGTCCAGGATGTCAGGATGCTGGGCATCGTATTGTGAAAAAGGACTTGAGAGAGGTCACAGAGTATTCCGTCTATCTGTGTCAGCATACCTTGCTCGAAGACTGACTGGGTGTTTTTGTGTTGTTTCTGGCCAATAATTTTCATCGCTGTATGGACTAAATGATTTATTTTCGTTTTAAAGTAACAGGGAGGTTTTCAAATCAAGCCGTCATGCCATATCTGATTACGCTCTCCAAGGTAGCCTGGTAAAACGTGAGCATGATAAACCACCGAAATGATTTTGGAAACACTTTTAAGGTAGCCTACGAAAACTCCTCGTTGCTTTCAGTCAAAAATTTACCAGAATCCGCGAAGTGTCCGACTCTTCCCTCTCAGTCGGTACGGTGACCAAGAGAGTACTCCTCTCTCTCCTGGGCCACCTGAATTTAGCGATGCTCATCATCCAGCAAGGGCGCTCCTTAGCCTACATCTCGCCGTTAGACCCGGCCCACTCCGTGGAAAATCCATCCGACTCCGTTGTTCTCAATTCGGGCTGTCGGTCGGATCTCGGCTTCTGGGCCAAGTTGCTGAAGCATTGGAACAGCATTTCTTATTATAACGATCACACCGACTCGTCAGTCTCTCTCAAGCTGTTCACGGATGCCGCTCCATCTCTCGGCTTTGGGGGCCTTACAATGATTTGTGGTTCGCAGATAAAATGATCCGATGAATGTCTCGCATTTTCATCTGATGCTGCTTCATCCGCTCTTATCGAATCGTAGCCTATACGCTTATTATTCTGCCTGGTCCTGGTTCGTTATGTTTTCTCAGCACCACCACACGCTGCCCTTCCCGTTCTCTTTTCTGTCTGCGCATTTCTCGTGTATCGTCGGATCATCGTGGCCTCAAACTTGTTCCATTCGGAAAACACTCGCAGGCATTCAATTCCACGCCAGACTCCACGACCCTGGCTTCCCTAGTCTATTTTCAAATCTTCAAATTCGTCTTCTCCTCAGAGGCATCTCAAATTCCTCCCCGCGTTCAACTGATTCTCGCCTTCCTATTACGGCAGATATTGCACCGCTTAGTGACAGCGCTTAAACACGGCTACCACTCGCCTTACGTGGCTGCAACTAGAGGCCGTTTTTCGGATGGCTTTCATGGCTTCATTCGGTGCGGCGAATTCACTACGAATTCAGTCTTTCGACCCCTTACGCATCTCTGTCTTTCTGATATATCCTCTTCCCCACTCACTTCACCTTATTCCTTAAATATCCAAAACTGATTCCTCTGAGTCAGGTTCCACCTTTCAATTGCTAAAATAAATAATGTTTGCCCGTTTGTCTCCATGGTCAATTATCTTAAACTATGACCGCACGTCCCTCCTGCTTTACCTCTGTTATCACATCAGATGTTTCAGTAATGTCACGTTCCTGGTTCAGCACCCAGCCAATGTTCTGCGTAACCTATATGCAATCTCTCACCAAAGAAGTTCACCACTCATTCCTTCCGCATCGGCGCAGCCACGACCGCAGCCCAAAAGGGGCTTTCATCTTCATCCATCAAAACTCTGGGAAGATGGTCCTCTGATGCTTATTCCGCTACATCAGACTAACCCCATATGACGTTTTCAATGTTCAGAAGTCACTGTCAACAATAACTAAGGTACCATTCAATTTACTATTCATAATCTGGTGGCGGTGGTTATATTCAGGCTTTGCCTTACACATTTACTGATCAGTTAAAAGGGCACAGCATGCCAGTAGCTATTGTGGTATCTTAAACTTGGCCCGGTTGACCAGCTCATGATTCAGGTTGCCCTGATTACCGGTTGCCCGGTCCGTGACATTGTCTAGGTTGCCCTAGACGCTGGTTGCCCAGCTCATTATCCAGGTTGCCCTGGATGCCGGTTGCCCGGTCCGTCACAAAGGTCTAGGTGGCCCTAGACGCTGGTTGCCCAGCTCATGATTCAGGTTGCCCTGATTACCGGTTGCCCGGTCCGTGACATTGTCTAGGTTGCCCTAGACGCTGGTTGCCCAGCTCATTATCCAGGTTGCCCTGGATGCCGGTTGCCCGGCCCGTCACGAAGGTCTAGGTGGCCCTAGACGCTGGTTGCCCAGCTCACAATCCAGGTTGCCCTGGTCGCCGGTTGCCCGGCTCATCACACTGGTCTAGGTTGCCCTAGACGCTGGTTGCCCAGCTCACAGTCCAGGTTGCCCTGGTCGCCGGTTGCCCGGCTCATCGCTCGGTCTAGGTTGCCCTAGACGCTGGTTGCCCAGCTCACAGTCCAGGTTGCCCTGGTCGCCGGTTGCCCGGCTCATCGCTCGGTCTAGGTTGCCCTAGACGCTGGTTGCCCAGCTCACAGTCCAGGTTGCCCTGGATGCCGGTTGCCCGGCCCGTCACGAAGGTCTAGGTGGCCCTAGACGCTGGTTGCCCAGCTCACAGTCGCCGGTTGCCCGGCTCATCACACTGGTCTAGGTTGCCCTAGACGCTGGTTGCCCAGCTCACAGTCCAGGTTGCCCTGGTCGCCGGTTGCCCGGCTCATCGCTCGGTCTAGGTTGCCCTAGACGCTGGTTGCCCAGCTCACAGTCCAGGTTGCCCTGGTCGCCGGTTGCCCGGCTCATCACACTGGTCTAGGTTGCCCTAGACGCTGGTTGCCCAGCTCACAGTCCAGGTTGCCCTGGTCGCCGGTTGCCCGGCTCATCGCTCGGTCTAGGTTGCCCTAGACGCTGGTTGCCCAGCTCACAGTCCAGGTTGCCCTGGTCGCCGGTTGCCCGGCTCATCACACTGGTCTAGGTTGCCCTAGACGCTGGTTGCCCAGCTCACAGTCCAGGTTGCCCTGGTCGCCGGTTGCCCGGCTCATCGCTCGGTCTAGGTTGCCCTAGACGCTGGTCGCCTGGCTTGTTTTCACCCCACAATAGCGAAAACATGTAAAGTGTCCCTTAACAATTCCCCTTTAGTTCTCTATCTACACTCTAACGGCTAGGCACATCCTCATCGTCCCTGCCCACGCACGTAATCAAATGTAATGTCATACGTATATTAATCTTTATTCTTCTCTCAGATTTAGGTTACTGAGTTACTGCCCTGGCGGGCATCTTTCATTCTTTGGGGGTAGGCTCTTCGCCCCTGCTTCTTCGACCAGCAGGATCTGAGTTCCGTTCATCCCTGGACGGATTCGAGACGGGGGCCTGCGCCAAAGATTGATGTTTATCCCCAACTCTTTCTATACTTGTATTCTAGCAACTCCTTTCAAATTAAATTGTTATCTGATTCTATTCTGTCTACTGAGTCTTCCTGGTAGAAATGATAGCTTCAGCGAAAGTTCTACTAGGGAGACTCGTAGTGTATCTTTCTTACTCCACCCATTCATTCACGTAACGAATCATAGCCATGTTTACATTTTCGGGGAACACCCCCAATCTTCGATTCATTCAATCAGTGCTAGCCTATAGGAATTCAGCGGGTGTTTTAAAACTGTTCTTTCTAACACTTCTCTCTGCTACTCAGTACGCCGTCTTCGTCGTTCCCTCCACCACCCCTCCAGCCACCATGGCCAGCAGTCTTCATCTTGTCAGCCGCAGCATGCTATCTGCACCTTCTCCCTCACAACCACCGCCGCCAGTTGGTCCCGGTCTCGACATCGGGGGGTAGGCTCTTCGCCCCTGCTTCTTCGACCAGCAGGATCTGAGTTCCGTTCATCCCTGGACGGATTCGAGACGGGGGCCTGCGCCAAAGATTGATGTTTATCCCCAACTCTTTCTATACTTGTATTCTAGCAACTCCTTTCAAATTAAATTGTTATCTGATTCTATTCTGTCTACTGAGTCTTCCTGGTAGAACTGCAGTTATACGGACGTTTTTTCAAAGTAGAGTGCATGTTATACTAGCCTACAGTAGGCCTACAGTAGTGTACAAAATACTGCAGTAGAGTACACTACTATTCATATCCAAAGACTGCATTTCTGCAGTAAAGTACACGTAGTAGGCTACAATACAGTTTTTGTGTCCAAAATACGGAATTACATGTACCTGCATAAGAACGGCACATATTTCCTCCAAAAGTTTGGACACTTGAAGTCATGCAGTTTTTTTTGTAAGGGTGATTTTGGCTCGCATCTGCATTGTAAAAATATTTTCCGCAAGAGATATTACGTTAACTCATTCATAAATGGCATACAATATTAGTTCTTATTGTGTCAAAATCAGGATTTGCTAGTGAGGCCAGTGAAGCTTTGGGATGCAAGAGAACAGGCCCTGGCACCTTTGGATGCTGGAGCTCTGCCTGGGTGAACCCACACAAACCTGTTAGCGTGTTTCAGTTAGCAAATCTGTCTGGCGATCTCCTCTTTGAAGCTGATATCCAAATCATCAAGAACCCAGAGGCCAATCACGACCACTTGGGGCGGGCTTTATAAGATGACCATCTACAATAAATCATCTAATCGCCGATCCTGATCCGGCCGTCAAGCTTTATTGACCATATTCAATTCAGACATTAGAATTAAAACACAACGCTGCCACTAGAGAATCCAACAGGGTTCAAGCAGTTCGGTCAGTTCGGTTAAATTACATGAAAGTGTATATTCTTTGGAACTGAGTTAACAACTGCATTTAAAACGTCACAAGCAAGATGTGTTTGCTGTCCGTCTGAAAAGATTTGACGAGAGTTCAATGTACATATTCAAGGTTGATTTTGCTACTGGTTACGCCCCTTGGGAATCAGAAGTGAATGAAGCCTCCCCAGACCAAACTCTCAGTACCAACAGAGATTTGAGAAGCTGTCTGATTTCAGCCGGCCAGCTGGTCTGCCTTTAACACAGCTGTTTTTTCTTATTTCTTTGTCATGCTTTTGATGCAGAATGTAGCCTAATGTCCAGCTGTATTTTTCTATTTTTTTTGTTGTTGTTGTTGTTGTTTTTGTTGTTTTTGTTTTTGTAATTCTCTTTTTCGTTTTTTAACGGGACCAGCCTGACACTCATTGTGTAGAACCTCAATTGAGATTTGACAAACAGCCAAGTGTCAGGCAGTCAGGCCATATAGGTGGAACTGCTTCTGCTATCATGTACAGTATAGTCTACCCCTGCATATACAGTAGGCCTACATTGATAAATTATGTTGTTGTCATTCACCTAGGTGCCTTTTATGCCTTCTCCGAAAAACCAGACTCAGAATGTTTTGAAACTGCTGAAGGGTCGTAGAGGCCAGCTGGCAGACCTGGGGTCAGGAGATGGCCGCCTGGTGAGAGATCATTTATTACCTTTAAACTGCACAAATGAAAACATTTTTGTTTATTTCAGTTGCTGATTATATTTTAAAGGAACACCACAACTTTTGGGATAGTAGCTTTTTTCCCCATCGACCCTAAGGTTAGATAAGAGGATACACAGCCTTGTCGTTGTGTGTGCAATAACCTCTGACCCTGTTAGCCTAGCTAAGCATAATTCACTGGAGGTGGGTTAGACCAGTTAGCCTAGCTTAGCATAATTAACTGGAAGTGGGTTAGACTAGTTAGCCTAGCTTAGCATAATTAACTGGAGGTGGGTTAGACCAGTTACCCTATTCAGTCTAGATAAAGGAGAGATACAGGCTGACAGGTCTAACTCACTCACAGCAAAAATGCCCATGTTTTTGTTTATCCCAAATCACTCTGCTTTAAAGCGGGTGCTGAAAGAAATAATTAGCATGAATACATACTGTAGTTTGTATTTTCTCGTCACTTCCACATGTAGTTAATGCACAGAGGTGCAGTAGGACACACGGTTTTCCTGCAGCCTGGACGAAAGCCTAAAGGGTCAGCGCTGATGTGATCTGTAACGTGCATATGGACACTGTATGCACTAAAGCAGTGGTTCCCAACCTTGGGTCCACGGACCCCATTAGGGGTCGCCAGAGATTGCAGGAGGTCTGCACGTTGCTGCCTGGGCTGAGGTTGTGAGGTTACCAAAATTATATTTACGCACATTAAATGTATAAAATCCCAATAACACACCCAGTTGGATAATCAAAACTCTGTATAATCCAAATTAAAAACATATTTTTGTGTCACATTTAAATACATGTAGCTATTTATTACCTCTGATCTTGTGTGTACTGAACTTGTGTAAGCAACCTTCAGGTCGTGCTAGGCTATAATTCATTCCCGGACCCCGATTGTTGAATAGAACAATGCAGGGGGCCCTGGCTTGTCTTAGACAGAAGGAAAGAAGGTTGGGAAACACTGCACTAAAGTATATTTTATTCTGTACCTGATCGCTAACCTTTCCTCTTCCACGTGTCCGCTGAAGTATCCCTAATTCTGTACCTGATCGCTAACCTTTCCTCTACCACTAGTTTGATGTGAGGCTGTGAAGTGACTGTTTCTCATAAAAAACATATGCCCCCACGGCACACTGATTGCTGCCTGGGTGGGCCTCAGACCGCAATGCGTAACGAACCTGAACAGGGTAAATACGCATACGCCATACCGACATGTACTGTAATATGTGTGATCATATCACAGGCTAATGATAATTATCTAGTAATTATTATCTTATATTATAATCACAGGGGGAAAAAATCCAGTTTCAGAAAGTAAATGTCCTACCACATATCTGTGCCAACCATTCATTTAAACCAGCTGAATCTAATTAGCACAACTCTTCAGCTAGGTAGAGTAGCTAATTGATGAGATCACCTGTGCTACTGTACAATAAGTGCACAAGTAGAACCAATACATGATGGGACTTTTACTCACTGAAGCTGGAGTTTTCCACCTCTGATTATAATCATTTCTAGTGTTAGTGTAAGCATGCAGCACTGTGTGCGCTATACACAGACTCGGTGAGTGTGTGATGCTCACGCTGTGTGTCCTGCGGCCGCCCTCAGGTGCTGGGCGCCTACTCTATGGGCTTCCAGTGCACAGGCTTCGAGATCAACCCCATGCTGCTGGCCTACTCCAGAGCACGCGCCTGGTGGAGGGGCATCCCCAACACACACATCCGCTTCCTCAATCAGGACTTCTGGAAGGTCATGGACACCTCAACGTTTTAGTGAGGGGCACGGACAAGTTTGGTTTATGTGAGAGTATCTGTGTGTGTGTGTGTGTATGTGTGTGTGTGTGTGTGTGTGTGTGTGTGTGTGTGTGCGCATGTGTGTGTGCATATGTGTGTGTGTGTATGTGTGTGTGCGTGAGAGAGAGAGTGTGTGTGTGTGTGTGTGTGTGTGCGTGAGAGAGAGAGAGTGTGTGTGTGAGTGTGTGTGTGTGTGTGTGCGCGTGAGAGAGAGTGCGTGTGTGTGTACACGACTCCTTGACAAACCAAGCTTGAGCCTTCAGATTTTTTTCAAATGCCAATGACATGTTCTGTTTTATTTTCTTAACTTTCAAAACGTATTTCCCTTTAGACTGACATGTCTAAATACCAGAATGTGACCGTGTTCTTGGCTCCTGCTGTGGTAAGCCAATCTCATCAATTCAAACCGGAAAATATATGAATATATACTCTATGTGACACTAAATATGATTGACTGACTAAGAAAGTGTCTCTCTGTGTGTGTGTGTGTGTGTGTGTGTGTGTGTGTATTCGTCTCATTCTCCTGTGTCAGATGGAACAGCTGGAGCAGAAGTTGAGGGCAGAGCTCCCCCCGAACGCTAGAGTGATCGTCTGCAGCTACCCTTTCCCCAGTTGGCTGCCCAGCTGTGTACAGGGGGCGGGTCTAGAGCAGGTCTGGGCCTATGACATGCCACCAAGATCATCTGAGTGAAGCACTGGGACAGCCCCATCACAAGTCTCATGGAACACACACCAGCCAATCAAGTCTTGTGGAACACACGTCACCCAATCACAAGTCTTGTGGAACACACACATACCACCCAATCATAAGTCTTGTGGAGCACATTTCACCCAATCACAACCCTACCGAAGGCTATTAATCCAGTCTAACTGAACACACGTCATCCAGAATCCACAATTCTGATGGTATGCACACCACCCAATCAGAAATCTACTACTGGAAGCCAGTCACAAATCTCACCTCCACTGGAACAAAAACCACCTGCAGCAGCCTAACCATGAGATGTCCAGCATGCAAGCGCCGAGAGACTTTCAGCCACTCACTGTCCAGAGAGATCAGGGGTGCCTCTCATTTGGGCTTTTATACGTCCTCCCTCGCTCCTCTGGCCTCAATCCTCACTGATCTACATAAAGAATGATGGGGCGGCAACAATGGAATAGTCTATCCACTATCCAGTATTAGTTATAGATCAGTGGGAACGCTCCTCGAGGATCGAGCATCGAGGATCGAGGAGGCATGTTGAGAAGCACCTCAGGTCTGGCTCCCCTGTTCTCGTCCCACATCTTGCATGGTCTCGGGCCAGGAATGACTGAATGTGACCAGAGATTAATGATGACTAAATAACCACTCCACATTGCACTGCGTAAGTGAGTGCCTGTTTGCCCCCAGAGAAATAAATCATGAAATAAATTATGGCTGCACTTGCATTTATTCACTGCCTGGTTGGTACAGCTCGTAGAGAGCATCAGAAACACCCTCCCTCACTGACCACATCTTCCTTGCAGTGAGCTAGCTTGTGGCTAATGTGAGAAATATCAGAGTTGAATCATTATCATACCACATTCATACCCTGCCGTCATATCTTACTATCAACACAGCAGCAGTGTGGGAATCTCATCTAAGATATCTGTATTTGACACGAACTATACAGAGTGTAGCATTCTTGTCACCAGTAGATGGCACTCTGTCCCCATTGAGAGCCGGTTGCTGCTGTGGTATGTGTCTATTCTGTTAAATTCCCACAGTAAATGTAAGGACCAGGAGGGTGCGATCCTTGGTGAACCCCCATTCAGGTTAATCTTATGATTTATAGCCGTGCCAATGAGAATATAGGCATTGTACAATGAAGCCTTCATATTGTAGCCTACAGAGGCCTTGGAAAAGAGCATAGGTCTTAGTTTTAAGAAACAAGATCAGGGATATGTCCAGGTAGATAGAAATATGAAGACTACAGAAGACTAGATTTGTTGACTGCGGCTAAAATTATGTATTGTACACGTTAAAGCTATATTACGTTATACAAGGTTCTCAACTTGACATGGCTGCGCTCTGGATTTGTGTATTTACAAGTCTTTACAAAACCAAAGCTACCCTCAGAATATCTCGTTAACCAAGCCAATTATGGTGTAGTTAGGATCAGTTCACAAACTGGACTGACAGCTCGCTATTGTACGTGTATGTACTGTAGGCTATGTTGGCTACTGAAAGAGAACATATGAATTCATGGAAGCCAAATCAACCGTCCTTACAAGAAAATATTAAACGGTTCTGGAGGCAGGAGCATAAAAATGTTAATACATAATCTGACCAGAATTTCTCAGTGTGACTATGCACAACCAAATCCCCTCATAGCGCTAACTCAGTCTTTGATATGATGACGCCGCGGGGTATTCTACATTGGGCGGGGCTGTTATAAGCCATTGGAGAAGCCTCTTCGAGCACTAGTCGCGCCTCTTACCTTGCGCGACCGGGTGGAATGGAGATACTACGGACCCTAGCTCACCAACCTGTTAACGGCAAAAACAACATGTGCGAGAGGTCAAAAGCAGCCGACCTGAGATCGAAAAAATCGGAGCATCACACACATGCCCATCAGGAGCTATCTCGGATTGTTACGGATTACAAGACGGGCAGATGTTACTGCAGAGGGAAAGTGCTCGGAAAGGTAAATTACAGTAACTGTGGTGGCGAACTGATGCGCCGAGATCGGTCCTTTTGGTATTTCTGTTGTGTCAAGGTGTAACTAGATCTAATTCATTATTTACAGTGTGAAGTCAATTATGTGATGGCATATGGGTGGGATGTTGGCTAGTGTATAGGCTACGCATAGATTTGCTCATTGGAGAGGTTCGTTCAACATGATGTAGCTTCTTGTATATGGAACGTGTTAAGGCTGTTCAATCGATGGAATTAACTGTGATGTTGCATTCGCAGGGAGGTTTCGCCAAGTGCTATGAATTTTCGGACTTGGTCACTGGCAAGGTGTACGCTGCTAAAATCATTCCACACACTCGCGTCTCCAAACCGCACCAAAGGGCGAAGGTAAATGCAGCAGTCTCTCGCCTAGACCACTGTCGTTGGCTTGGCCTTTGTCTCCTGTTATGTGAACGACATCCTCCTTTAATTCCAGATCGACAAAGAAATTGAGCTGCACCGTGGACTCCACCACAAACACATTGTGCATTTTTACCACCATTTCGAGGACAAAGACAATATCTACATTCTTCTGGAGTACTGCCGCCGAAGGGTGAGTTGCCTACACTGACAGGGGAAAATTACCCATTCTGCATGCCAATGACCATGCTGAGAATGTTTGACCAGCAACAGATGATAACTCAAAATGTGCTCATTGAAAAAAACGAACCATCTCCCTTTCCTTGCAGTCTCTGGCTCACATACTGAAAGCACGCAAGGTCCTTACGGAGCCAGAGGTCAGATACTACCTAAAGCAGATAGTGGCTGGACTGAAGTACTTACATGAGCAGGAGATTTTACACCGAGACCTGAAACTGGGTAAATTACCATTCCACCATTCATTGAGTTTTTAATCAGAGTTTCCATTCTTTGTTTTGTGTTCATCTGGAAGACAGACATCTGACGCATGTGTCCATGTCTCTTTTGCCCCCCATTTTGGACAACCCTACACATGTACACACACACACACACACGCACACACACACACACACACACACACACACAACACACACACACACACACATTCTCTCTCTCTCTGTCTCTCTCTCTCACACACACATACACACTTCTCTCTCTCTCTCTCTCTCTCACACACACACACACACACATACACTCTCTCTCTCGCTCTCTCTC
>NC_085007.1:28264003-28289003 GCF_963854185.1 Sardina pilchardus
GTCAAAAGCGTCAAGAGCGCCGGAAATCATTCATTTTCTATGGAGGGTCGGCGTTACCGGCTTCAAAAGCGTTCCGGGCGTGAGCGTGGCTTCATGAGCTTCACGGGCGTCAAAAAAAAGTTGAGCCTCAGTTAACTTTATGGTAATGAGCTATGACACGTTCGGCGTCAACTAATCAGAATGTCAAACTCGCAGGATTGCTGCTTGTGGTTTGTTCAAAATGTTTCACGTCATGGCTTTGACGCTTTCGGCGCCGAATGCACCGAACTGGGTTGAGCGTCGGGCTATGAGCTTCACCAGCGACTTTGACGGTTTTGACGGTTTTGGTCTGAACGCACAGTTATAGCAACCTCAACACCTCACAATGCCATACTGTCTCCTTATAGCAACCTCAACACCTCACAATGCCATACTGTCTCCTTATAGCAACCTCAACACCTCACAATGCCATACTGTCTCCTTATAGCAACCTCAACACCTCACAATGCCATACTGTCTCCTTATAGCAACCTCAACACCTCACAATGCCATACTGTCTCCTTATAGCAACCTCAACACCTCACAATGCCATACTGTCTCCTTATAGCAACCTCAACACCTCACAATACCATACTGTCTCCTTATAGCAACCTCAACACCTCGCAATGCCATACTGTCTCCTTATAGCAACCTCAACACCTCGCAATGCCATACTGTCTCCTTATAGCAACCTCAACACCTCACAATGCCATACTGTCTCCTTATAGCAACTCAACACCTCACAATGCCATACTGTCTCCTTATAGCAACCTCAACACCTCACAATGCCATACTGTCTCCATACAGCCCTCCTTATGTCTTTCTCTCTCTCTCTCTCTCCACCATACCGCCTCTATTCAGCCCTCTATCTCTCTCTCGCTCTCTCTCTCTTTCCGCTATGCGGCCTCCGTACATTCCTCTCTCCCTCTCTCCCTCTCTACTATACAGTCTCCATACAGCCCTCTATCTCTCTCTCTCTTTCCACCATACCATTTCCATAGGCTACATCCCTCTATATCTTTCTCTTTCCACCATACGGCCTCTGTACATCCCTCTCTCTCTCTGTCTCTCTCTCCAGCATACAATGTCCATACACTCCTCCTCTTTTTTTTCTTCCTCCCATCTTCCGATCCTTCATTTTGGCCATATCACCCTTTCTCTCCCTTGTTCCAATGAGGATAAGAATAGCAGTTCTTCCCCTTTATTTTTTATTTCCCCTTCTCCACTCCCCTTTTCTGTTTTTTCGTTCCCTCTATCTATCTCCCTCTCTCCATCTCTTCTCTTGCCATATCCTCCACTCTGTGCCATCTCTCTTCTGTTCCCCTGGCCTCATCCTCTCATGTCCTTCACTGTGACCGTATTCCAATTTGCATACTTTGAACTTGCAATACCAAATGCTGTATGTGTGCACAAGCCAGTGCACTTGTGCACTCATATTAGGTATTGTAAGTACAGAAGTATGCAAATTAGAACACAGCCTATGTGTCATTCTGTCATTAGGTGGGTTTGTATGGGCAGTTTCTTTGTCATTCCGATTACACACAGCCGTTGCTGCTTCGCTTTTGCTACAGAGGGTAATCCGTTGGACCCTATATTGCTGTTCTATCGGAATAAGAACGGAATATACTGTCTTTTTCATTCCGATTAAAACTCTAATGGGATCGACAGTTGTATTCCAATCAAGATGTATGTGTCATATATCTCAGGAGCTGAATGACTTTCTTACTGATTGTGTTTTCAGTGCTCAGTGATGTAATTGTGTCTATAGATGTGAGCTGGTATATGTTTGTGATAGATGTTATAATTGGTCTGTTGTTGAAAGTGTCTGTACAAAGTGTCCTTGTATTGCAATAACTGAGACGATGGTTGTGAAATGGATGTTAAGTAGTGAGATTAAAGCACAGATTAAACATGTTCAGCTAACGAGGGTGCTTGTTGGCAGGTGTGGAGGATGGTACCATGGCCAGTGTGGTCGACAGTGTGGCCCGAGTCCTTCGAGATTGTCTGGAGAAAATGACAGAAGGTAAGGAGTGTATACACGTGCGCGCGCACACACACACACACACACACACACACACACACACACACACACACACACACACACACACACACACACACTAATGCAGTCCACTCACGTATACACACTCCCACGCAAACAAACAGCAGATCAATGCACTCTAATCAAGGCTGGACATGATTTCAGGTGGAGATAGAGACTCCGTTGTTAGCCTTTATCCACGGGGTGCATCTTATTGACTTGCTTCTGTTCTAAATGCATAATGGCTCCAAACAAAAGCCCTGAAATGTGTGTTTTCCCCTCCAGCCGAGTCCATCCCGAAGAAGAAGGGGGTCAGCACCTCGTTCCTCTGGGTCACCAAGTGGGTGGACTACTCCAACAAGTACGGCTTCGGCTACCAGCTGTCTGACCACAGCGTCGGTGTGCTGTTCAACAACGGCACGCACATGAGCCTTCTTCCAGACAAGAAGTACGTTCCCTACCCACCTCCTGTAGTTCTCAGACTTACAGTAACAACACGCACAGTCTGACCAACATCACCGTACAGTACAATGCACATACTGTACTCATGGCCCATAGATTCAGATGGGAGATATGTTTGGAGATGTGTCCTATTCGTCATAAACAGCACATTGTGAATAAACAGAAATAATAACGTTGTTACAAAAACATTACAGCACACAGACCTCAATACCTCAATACCAGTTTTATACTCTTTGGTATATTCCTGGTTTGTGTTACGTTTGATAAATTGTTCCTGACGTTTTTGTTGTTGACGTTGTTGTTTTTGTTTTTGACACTATTGTTATTGTTGTGTACAGGACTGTGCATTACTCTGCAGAGCTGGGCAGTTGCTGTGTGCTGTCCAGCACGGAGGCCAAAGAGTCCTTTCAAGGCCAGGTTACCATACTGAAGTACTTCGCCCACTACATGGAGGAGAACCTCATGGATGTGAGTGGTGCAGAACCTTCACTTCCCAGTATTCACAGTGTTCCCAGTACTCACAGTTTTACTGACATCTAAATCTGTTGTTCCGTCTCTTCCAGGGGGGGAATTTGTCAAAGGGCACAGATGTCAGTAAGCCCAGCCTTTATCTGCTGCAGTGGCTGAAGTCGGATCGAGCACTTATGATGCTCTTCAATGATGGCACCTTTCAGGTAACCCCCCCCACACACACACACACACACACACGCACACACATTCATTTTAGCCAAATCAGCTCGATCATTATTAACATAGTCATAGTCATCTCCACTCCAAATCCAAAGTCAACTCCATCACTATACTGTAAGCACAGTGTTGTTGTCACACAGCAGCACGTGTTCTTTATGGAACGAGCGACAGCCGCCTCCCGCCTCTCAGGTGTTTCATGCCAGGTGTTTTCTCTTCGTCTGACAGGTGAACTTCTACCACGACCACACCAAGATCATCCTGTGTCGCCAGGGCAAGGAGCACCTGCTGAGCTACATCAACGAGGACCGTGTCTCCACCACCCTGAGCCTCAGCGCGCTGCTCACCAACGGCTGCTCCGCGCACCTGAGAGAGAGGATGCACTACGCCTACAACATGCTGATGCAGCTCTGCATCTGAGAGCTACACCTACAACATGCTCATGCAGCTCTGCATCTGAAAACTACACCTACAACATGCTGCAGTTATGCATCTGAGAACTACACCTACAGTACAACATGTTGCAGCTCTGCATCTGAGAACTACGCCTGCAACATGCTGCAGTTATGCATCTGAGAACTACGCCTGCAACATGCTGCAGTTATGCATCTGAGAACTACGCCTGCAACATGCTGCAGTTATGCATCTGAGAACTACGCCTGCAACATGCTGCAGTTATGCATCTGAGAACTACGCCTGCAACATGCTGCAGTTATGCATCTGAGAACTACGCCTACAACATGCTGATGCAGCTCTGCATCGGAGAACTACACCTACATGTTGATGAAACTATATATCTGAGAGCTACACCTGCAACAATGTGCTGACGAATTGCAGCTACTGAAAACAACAGACTAAAAAGCAACTGATGTGTCAAGATAGTTGGACACTAACTGTGTGTGTGTGTGTGTATTTGTGTTTGTGTGTGTTTGTGTGTTTGTGTGTGTGTGTGTATGTGTGTGTGTGTGTGTGTGTGTGTGTGTGTGTGTGTGTGTGTGTGTGTGTGTGTGTGTGTGTAGTCCCACTGGAGTCATGGGAGAACTGAGAGGAGGTGGAAACAGCTGTACATAAATGCCCCTGGGCTGGACCCAGAGAATGTATATAGACGCACTGTTTGTACATATCACACCTATGACCGTGGGCTGGACCCGAAGGCTGTATATAGACATACTGTATGTACATACACACTTACTGTACGCACTGATCTTTGACTGAAGCAGGGGACAGTGGAGAGCACTTAGTACTCTTAGGACTCATGTAGGGCCTTTGCACACTAGAACCCATCATTTCATATGCGTACTTTCAATCCGTAAAAACATAGAACGTCGCAGTTCACCGAGATTTGCTGCAGAACGTTGCAGTTCACTGCAGAAGTCTTGTTCACTATCTCTATAAAGATGGAAAAGAATTCGAACCTAGATGAAAGTTTCAAAGTCATTGTGTAAACATGATTGACACATCCTGAGGTCGTATGTATTTTCTATGGTGTCGTTCAATATCGGACAAAAATACACTCTCATTGTCCATTGGCCTTTAGACTAGGGCTAGGAGAGCTACAGCAAAGCGCTCCTTTACGTTTGTGGCCTACCCAGTGTACAGCAACAATCCGTGTAACTGTGAACTGTCCTGTGCTAGAACTAGCGAGTCCGGCGGTGGTCAGCGATAGCGGAGGACCCTCGTGGGCTACGTGTACAGCTGATGGATGGAGTAGCCCGTGGCTTTGGTGTCCACCACCACCGACCCAAACAGCAAGACAGGCGCCAGGGCACACCCGAGCAACCTGGTAGCCATAGCTGTGTCTTGGTGCCTGTCATAGACTGTTGTGTTGAGCACTGTGTATTTATTTATTTAATAAAGTCATTGAATAGTTGACTTTTGGGAAGCGTGTGATCTTTTTTTCAGCACAAGGACATCTTGCAAGTCAGTGTTTCGCCCTCAGGACAATCCCAGAAGTGACCTCAGTCATATTCCTGCATTTAAACCCACTGGGTCAACCAACAGCACACACACACACACACACACACACACACACACACACACACACACACACACACACACACATACACACACACAAGCTTCACTAATAAGATCCCCAGAATCACAGATCAGCACACAACCTGGGGGTATGTGGTGCTGTCACTGTCACGGATACGTGAACTTAGAGTTGCTCGTGTTCTATTATGGTCTGGCCTGACCAGACTAAATTCAGTCCAGAGTTTGAGCCTGATAATGCACCATAGGGACATGATTATGGGCCGTGTCTCAACCAATACAGGGGAAAAATGCCTCTGCACACACTGTAAACCCCAACAGGTTCAATGAACTCAAAATATTTGATGAAACTGATTACCTCCAATTATTTAGCTACATTAACATATTCTTATAGTAATTTCTACTTAAAATGAGACTTTTCTAAAACTCAAAATCTTTAAGGACAAGGACCAAATTAAAAAGAATAATGTGAGAAATATATGTTTTAAGTAATTACTACATTAGCCAGACAAGCTCTTTAGACTCCAAATATTTGAGAAAATGAACAACATTAAAACAAATAACTTCAACAAACAAACATTTTAAGTAATTACTACTCGAAACTCGAAACTTTATTCACAGTCATTTTTTTTGAGTACGTTGATGAACTGAAACATAATAATTTGACAATCAAAAATTTTAAGTAATCACTACTTAAATCTTGGATAAGTTCAATGAACCTGATCATTTTGAAATCATTGTTAAATCTAGCAAATTTGACACTAAAGATGGAATTGATTTTTTTAAGTTAACGCTCCTCATAATATATTAATGTTATCAACTTGACTCATTCAATTTCTCAGACCTAAACATTATCAATTAAGCCTCTTATATTTTTAAGTTGACTGAACTCTATTGAAACACATTTTATTGACTGTTTATATTTACTATTTTCCTTAAAAACAAACATATTTTGTAGTATGATCCAAATGAAAAACTATTGAAATGATATTTTCACTGCACATTCCATTTATTTAAGAATTGCATTTGAATTCAGAACAGAACAACCTCCCCAGCAATGGGGTTAATACAAAAAATCAAATAAAATAACAACCATTTAGTCAACAAAGGTAAAAACACTCAACAAAAATAATAAGGCCAACATAAATAAAAAGTAAAAAAAAAATGGTACTCCATTGCTTGCAGGCACTACCAACAATGAGACTTGGAAAATAGACTACTCATCCATCATCAGCAATTCATTTTTAAGGCTAAGTAGTCTAGGAGGTAACGACTTCAGGTCATCCAAACCTATTATAATTTTTTAATGAAGTTAAATGCGTAAGACAATTGCTTTAGATAATCAACATGAAGTGCATAAATGAAGGCTAACAGTAAAATTAACGCATCTGTCAACTCTGTTATCACACTCAACAATAGCTCCCTCCAGAAATATAGAATGGATAGCATGACCAAACTTCACAAGGGAGTCCGTATCACTTGAGACAGTGAGAATATCTACAGCTGCATCCGAGAGGTCAGGCAGGTCAATTTCTTCTGCCTGAAGAACATGACAGTAATTAGTTAATGAGTAGAGCAGTCAATGAAAAACACTGTGTATTTCATATAATATGAAATACCAGTGAAAAGTTCAGGCAAAATTACCAAATATGACATACTGTAATATGATTTAATTGCTATTCTGGTGGCTAGGAAGATGGTTGAGGTTGTTGTCCTTTGGTTGCAATGTAGTATCAGAGAGGGTTAAATGGAAATAGAGATATACAGAGAAGATAAACTAAGAAAAAAGGAAAAGTGAAAGAGGACACACAGTTGAATCAAAAACTTACTACATTCCGGGTCTTAAAAATCCAGCAGCATCTTCCTGCAGGAAGATTGGAAGGGCCTGCAGAATAATTGTTTGTCTGCTGTTGACATCGACATCTTCCTACCAAGACAGAGGGATTGTGAGGTAATGGGAAGACAAATCAGCAGAATAGTAATCCTGTGGATATATTAAATAATACTATAGTACAAGCGACATGTAAACACAAGACACAACCTCCTGCTCAGTTTTTCTATGAAATCATGAGAGATGAATTTTCAGTGCATTGATAGACTGGAAGGTCCAAATGCATGAGTGGTGTATGCATGGTCATGGGCTGACCCTTGAAAACTGACTGTGATTTAATCGATAATGGCAAAATACTGTAACTGAGCCTGTGTCTTGGAAAAGGCGTCACATAACCACACAGCCAACCCATTTTGGTATAGAAAATCTTAAGTCTAAGGTGTCATCCCTTCCTTGATACAAAAACACCACTCAACTCTAGCCTCTGTGTATCCCTATGGAGAGATGCAAAGGGATACGGTTAGGCTAGGCTATTCTCATTGGTGAATAAATGCTTACAAAATGTTACTATAATAATATAGGCTACACAATGGCTACATTGTGACACTAGTAAATTGAGGACCAGGAAATGATCACTTACCATGGCGTGATGGTGGTTCCTTTGACAGAACTGAAAATGTCACAGCGCCATCTGGTCCTGCAGGAGAAATTATTATAATGACTATTATTTCACTTCAGCACGAAAGTCAGTCAGAAAATCTCTTCATATCTCTCTCTAGGCATGCCTATCAGAGTCAGACATTGACATGGACCATTCTTGGGCTATTGTCAGTAAGTTCAGAGTTAGGCCTACAATTTGACTTCCTATCTGTGTTAACAAAACTGACGTTAATATTAATATAAGACAGATGCTATCGCTGCAGGGTTACTCTTCAACTAGGCTATGGTACTCTTTGACCTGGTCATTTTAAGAAAATGTAACATACATCAATACAAATATTTTTGCATGGTTTAATTATCTACCCTAATAGTGGCTGTGATGATTTTACCTAAATAATATATATATTTTCCATTTTATTCCAAAAGCCTGTAATTTCCATCACAGAACAAAACGTGTTTTCAAGAAAAAAAAAAAAAAAACATACAGTTCCAAATGTAATATTTTAATAGGCTAAATATTACACACATAAGCTATATATCTGGCAAAAATACTAAATGTTTTAATTTTCCAAAAATGCATGTTGTATTATTTTCATATGATTAACTTAAAATGTGTTGTGATGGAAAAGACAGCATATGGCGGAAAGTGTGGTGGAGATTAATCATTAATGTACACGATATTGAAACTTAATTGTAATCGCTCTCGAGAACGTCCTCTCTGCGTAGCCTACATAATTTCATTTTAGTGCAATTTAACTTCTCAGAATTTAGGCCTAGCCTACTAGCCTACAAGGTCATCACTCAATGCATCGTTTATTATTATGCAGCGAACTGTCACCTCGTGGCAATAAGTTGTAATAGATATCTTTCAATGTCCATGCGTGAATCACGGGGTGCCTCTCATTTGGTATTTTATAAATCCTCCCTTCCTTCCTCGGTCCTCGTCAACAACGTCTATCCAGTGTTAGTTAGATCAGTGGGAACGAGCCTAGAGGACCGAGCATCGAGGATCGAGGAGAGTTTGAGAGCCACCCATAGAAAGCGCGAGTGGAATGGCCACTTCAATGCGAACCATGTAGCGCATTGCAGCAAAGTAGTCCACTAATAAATTGTTTAAAAGCGCGTGGACTGTGTGTGTCATGTGTTTGATTACCAAGCGTCATGTATGAAACATTGCTTTGGTGCCCGGGGCTATAAATTAACCTGTGCAGAAACAGTTGACAGACTGGTAGGCTGCTAAACCAAACAACTTTGACAAGATTTGGGAAAGATTCTTCAAAGATTGTAGTCTTTTGGGTAAAGCTTGAATGGCAGGCATTAGTTAGAAGACTACAATCGTTCAATAATCTTTCCCAAATCTTGTCAAAGTTGTTGTAGTCTATAGTAGTAGCCTCGGCTAGGCACTCAACTGGCTGGCTGGCTAACCTGGCTGACAACTGAGACAACGAACTTTAGTTAACTCGTTAAAACATGCAGCTAGCCCACAAAAGGTCTCTTTCGCATAGCCTACGCTTTAGCGAGGTCTGCCCGCTGGAAGACGGTAAACAAATAAATTAAATAATGAAAGTGCGTTCTTACCGTTGCACCTTTGAAGGCTGCTGATGATGGATCCTGATATTAGGCGCGTTCAAGTTGGCTGCGCAGCACAAAAACTGCGCAGCACAAGATGCACGTGGTTAAAAATCTGTCCACGATGGTCTAGATGGGCGTGTTTTCGACTCGGCAGTCGGTATCACATGGCCTCAACTTATCGCGGGAGCAAGGCGTGGCCAGGCGGCTGCTCCGCAAAAGAGCAGCCGGTCTGGAGGTACTGCGGAGAGCAGCGGAGCCTAGACCCTGCCTTCATGACGTCAGGTCTTTGCCCTAATTGGCTTTTACATCCCTGACGTGTGTGCAGGTGTTTAGATGCCTCCCCATATCCACAAGAGTCCGTGCGGGTCCGTGCCTCGTGATTCGTCACATGGTCAAGTCTAGACCACGGGAAGTAGAGAGTGTACAACTTCATAGCAGCGTTTGCATCCCCGCCCCTGCTGCCACCGGCAGCTCTCGTTGCTGCAAAAGGTCATTTGGAGTTGAACTTGAACACGGCTATTAGGCGCGTTCAAGTTGGCTGCGCAGCACAAAAACTGCGCAGCACAAGATGCACGTGGTTAAAAATCTGTCCACGATGGTCTAGATGGGCGTGTTTTCGACTCGGCAGTCAGTATCACATGGCCTCAACTTATCGCGGGAGCAAGGCGTGGCCAGGCGGCTGCTCCGCAAAAGAGCAGCCGGTCTGGAGGTACTGCGGAGAGCAGCGGAGCCTAGACCCTGCCTTCATGACGTCAGGTCTTTGCCCTAATTGGCTTTTACATCCCTGACGTGTGTGCAGGTGTTTAGATGCCTCCCCATATCCACAAGAGTCCGTGCGGGTCCGTGCCTCGTGATTCGTCACATGGTCAAGTCTAGCCAAGTCTACACTACGGGAAGTAGAGAGTGTACAACTTCATAGCAGCGTTTGCAACCCGCCCCTGCTGCCACCGGCAGCTCTCGTTGCTGCAAAAGGTCATTTGGAGTTGAACTTGAACACGGCTGTTGTTGTCGTCTACATCCGGGTGCGCCGCAGTCATTGCAAACAACTAGTCGTTTGATGTCAACGTGTATTAATTTACATCCGCCAAAATCAACCATATACTAGTTCATCCATCATTTCCGATTTTTTTAATTATTATTTGTTTTTGTGGGTTTGTGTTGGTTTGTGTAGGTTAGTTGCAAGCCGTGTTGAAATGAACCAAGCCAATAGAGCTCCCCAGTCCCGCCCCTCCTCCGAGAGAGGTGCTTGTCCGGAAGTAAAATTCTCATTCATTTCTCCCATTGACTTCTGGAAAAATTCGGATATAAAGAGTTTTAGACCATGCCTTAGGCTAACCAGCTACGATGTGACTCATAAGCATATAACTTATAATTTCGAGTGAAAAAATGAACAGAAAATGTAAAAAAAGCGAAAGGTACAAGACTGTGTACATATCTTAAATTCCGAGATAGAGAACTCAAATCCCAGGATGCTTTGCAAACGTACACACATTTCCAACATTTGCAGCCTAAAGATAGTTTAACATGGTTCCATATTAATCTGAGAAAAGAAGATGATTACTTCCTACCGTTTCCATTGAGTAAATTCAACCTTCAAGATGAGAAAACCGTTATTTTTCGGAAGACCAAACATCGGTCCTGATCAGCCCTGCAGCCATTTTAAGTTTTGAAGTACCAGCGAGACGAAGCTGGACGATAGGCGCGGGAAAAGCTGAGTACAGTTTGTTTGGCATTGCCATGGCAATGGCGATCTCTACCAATCAAAGGCTCTGCTTTCACCAGTTTTACACGTTAGGGTGTCGGGTAGTGTAGTACTCTCTCGTTAAATCGTGAATAAAGCATTGTTTTCTCAAAACAAGGTTGATGCCCCCATTAACTTTTGACATCTATATGAGCAGGTATAATCGCTTAGTCACATCGTAGCTGGTTTTAAGTCTACCATGGACGGTTACGATGTTATGGCTTATTCTCCAATTGTCAATGGAGAAATTGTATTGGATTTTTACTTCCGGACAAGGCTGTGGGCGGGACTGGGGAGCTCTATGAACTAGCACGTCATTACGTCAGACGTAATTTCAATCCACTCTTGAAAGAAATGAGTTTGGAGGTCAGTTCTACTCATATACTAAGAGCTTCTCTACTCTAATTAATCAATAACTGGGAAACCAGTTGAGTGAACTTAAAACTTTTGTGGTTCCTGAACAATATGGCAGCTTTGAGTACAGCTCTGCAATTTTATTGAGTTTATAGCACTGTTGAGGAATACAGTGCACAATTGGATAGACCCAATTAGAGCAATGAAATCGCCTATTGTGAATCCTGTGGGGAGAGTCAAAATATTCTTCTCGACAAATGCCTTAATCACTGTTTTGCATTGTTAATATCTTGTACAACTAGTCTGGCTATCAACATACTAAGCTCAATCTTTTAAGACTGAACATTAGTCTGGGGAGTCTGCACTTTATTTCTACTGCACAAGAGGCATGATCAATGGGCATAGTTCAAATGACTCCGTACGCTTATGGAAGGGGCACGGAAAGGATGAGAGTGAGCCTTATGTCCTTCACAATTTCACAGTGGGACAGCCCTGGGAATGCGCATCAAAGTCTGTGAGGGGGGACATTGAGATTCAGCCACTCTTTGTTAGTAGAAAATATAACTGGGGAACATACAGTAGGACCCTGAGAACACGGGAACCTGGGAACATAACCCGGGGAACATACAGTAGGACCCTGGGAACATACTGTAGAACCCTGGGAACATAGGGAACATAGAACCCTGGGAACATGGGTACTGTTACCAGGCAGTTGGCAAGTCAACTTTATTGTTTTTTTTGGGTGGCTATTCAGTTTAATAACTCACAAGCATATATTACCAAACACAATAATGCTGTATCAAACAGGAAGCAAGATAATGAATCCATAGGAGAAATACCATTGTGGCACTGCAGCTGTGAATGAAAAACCAGGTCAAAAAATAAAGAATTAAAAATGAATTTTTATGTCACCCAGATTTTCTTGTCCTCCGTATGTGTGTGTGTGTGTGTGTGTGCCATGCCTTCTGTCTGGGAGCTGAGTTGGACGAGCGCCGGTCCATATGGCTTGATTTCCATTGGCAGGCCTGCCTGCGCTGTGCGTTAGATAGATGGATGCAGATAGAAGGCTCCGGATGCACCGTCCACCATCAGCGGCCCTGTGAGGACCCCGTGATTGGCCGAGGGGAGTTCCTACTCACTTCAGCTGTTGCCATGAGATACGGGCCACACAGTCCCATGACTCACCCAGACGATTATCTAACAGGGGACGAGACCGGACCAGCGCCTAGCGCTACGATGTGGTGTCCATATTTTACTTTAATTACTTATATGTTTATTATATCTTTATGTATTCATATGTTTATATTTATTGATCTATATGTGTATACTATCTTTATTTATTTATATATGTATTATATATTTGTTAATTATATGTTTATTATATGAATGTATATGTTTATTATGTCTTTATTTTTACATGTATTATTGATTTATAATGATTTATCATATCTTTATTTATTTGTGTGTTTATGATATATTTATTTACATGGCTATTACATTTATTTATTTCATTGGTGCTTTTATCCAAAGGCCTAACAGATGTGAATTAATTACAGAGCCAGACTCCCTGGTGCAGTTCCGAGTTAAGTACCTTGCTCTGGGGCCCAATGGTCATAGCATCTGCACAGTGCACACCAGACGCCTTGTCCACTGCACTAGCCAGCACACCGCCCCCGCGTGCACACTGTGTGGGTCGCTCATACGTATTACTGCCTACAGCAGCTTGACGGATTACAAGCACAATCACAATAATGATGACAAAGTGTCTCACTATGGCAGCATGCATAATCACTGCAACAGCAACGGAGTTTCTTCTTTTATAACACAGACAGCCACCCTCTGTTAACACCTGCAACACAATTTTGACAAACTTGTTATCTCCGCCAAGGAGGTTATGCTTTCATCAGGGTTTGTTTTGTTTGTCTGTCTGCCTCTGTCTGTTTGCAAGATAACTCAAAAGGTTATGGATGGATTTCGATGAAATGAGACGATTACATTTTGGGAGTGATCTGTTTCACCGCCTGGATCCAGGAGGCGGTTATGTTTTTGCTTGGCGGGGGTTTGCGCTCTCTGAGTGCTGTTCTTGTTATTGCTACAACAGTGTTTTGTCTCATTTACAGATCAACAACTTGGCCACACCACTCCCTGTAGTGCTGGTGCACGTGTGACCACTGGACAAAAGGTCCGGCTCACATGTGAGATAGTCACCACTGTCCTCCCTCACCACTCTGCTATGCATCTTTTAATCCAAAGTTACGCCTTACAGAGGCTTGCAGTGTTTGAGAATTAAACCCCACCTAAATCTAAAGCATCTGAACTAACACCACCCATACATTATAGGTACAACCACACTGTCATCTGTGTTACAGTATCTCAAGGTCTTATTTCTGCACTAATGATTCTTTGTACATGTACATTTATATCTACATTGTATTAATTTAACAGACACTTTTATCCAAAGCAGCTTACATATGACCATTATATTACAAGTGCCATTGTGTCCCCAGGAGAACCCACTACTTTTCAAACAACTGCATGCAGCTCAGCTCCTTAACCACCACGCTACCTCAAATACGCTACATGTGCAAAATGTAATCACAATGTTATGTCATTCATCTTCTGGAGACTTTTTCTGGAGCACCTGTCTCTTGGAGGCAGAGAGGATGATGCTCGTCTAAGGATTCTACGCTTTTGCTTTGGCTTCAGCTCTCAATGAAGTGGCCAAACGCATCTGAACCTGCTAGTGCAGCGAAGTGGCATCTTCTCCAGGAGATCGTAAACTGCTGAGAGAAACAGACAGTAGGATATGGCACCTCGAGAAGAAGCTGTAAACAGCATCTGAAGCCAGTGAATCAGAGAGAGTTACATAACGGCCGTCTGTCTGCCAATGCACCGCTCATCTTGCCAGCGTCCAGTCGTCCCAAATAACAGTGGACGTTATGTATTTGCCCCAATTTCCATTCCTTGACAGTTGGTGTCCATTGTAGAACCGACCACCCTGCAGGGTGTGTGTGTGTGTGTGTGTGTGTGTGTGTGTGTGTGTGTGTGTGTGTGTGTGTGTGTTGACCAGCCGATAAACAACCTCACAGCTCCTGTAAGCACCCCAAACCCAGCTGATGCTACAGGCGTAACGGAGTGTGTGCATGCTGTCACAATGGGTTCCAAACTCTGTTCTGGAGCTTGCTTTACTACATATGGCACCACCAGTGATGCCAACTCATCTGATGCAACAAGAGAGGACTAACGCAACGTGTGTGTGTGTGTGTGTGTGTGTGTGTGTGTGTGTGTGTGTGTGTGTGTGTGTGTGTGTGTGTGTGTGTATGTGTTTGTGTGCTTTATGAGTGTGTGTATATGTGTGTGTGTGTGTGTGTGTGTGTGTACTTTATGAGTGTGTGTGTGTGTGTATGTGTTACTTTATGAGTGTGTGTGTGTGTGTGTATGTGTGTACTTTATGAGTGTGTGTGTATGTGTTTGTGTGCTTTATAAGAGTGTGTGTATGTGTTTGTGTATTTTATGAGTGTGTGTGTATGTGTTTGTGTACTTTATGAGTGTGTGTGTATATGTGTGTGTACTTGTTTTGTCTGTGGTGTGTGTGTACTTTATGAGTGTGTGTGTGTGTGTGTGTGTGTGTGTGTGTGTGTGTGTGTGTGTGTGTGCTTTGTCTTTGTCTGTGGTAGGTCCAATGCAAACAGCACGCATAACTGCCCTCCACCAACCACAGACAACACTTTTAAAACCACTCGAGCCGCGGCATTTATAAACAATAGAGACATACTACACCAGGTCTAAAAAAAGACGCAAATTCAGAGCACAACAACAGCACAAAATCCCACGACAGGCAGTGTGTGTGTGTGTGTGTGTGTGTGTGTGTGTGTTGACAGGCAGTAATTCCAGCTTGCAGTCTCCACACCAGAAGCCTATCTTCTGCTAGAAACCTGGAGATCTTAGCGTACCTGTTGCTTAGTCACCTGGCCAGGTGCATATTGTGGGGCGATCAGGCGTATGTCGAGCAGGGCAGAGCTCCAGCAGGGGGAGAGACAGGAGGAGGAGAGACACACAGGGTACACACACGGTCATGACGCTGGACGTGTGTGTTTATGTTGGAGTATGAACACTACCCTCACAAGAAATGTTTGCTTTTTTTATGCAGAAATGCATTATTTTGGACATGAATAGTACTGTACTTTATTGCAGAAATGCAGTATTTTGGACACGAATATTCAACTGTACTGTAGTATAACTGCAATGTACTTCGAAAAAAAAAACTGCAGTACAATTGCAGTTACTTTTTGCAAGGCCATTGAATGTTTGTGTGCCTATGTGACATTGTGTAATTTTGTGTGGTGTATGTGTGTGTGTGTGTTTGTATGTGTGTATCAGTCTGTTTTCAGGCATCTAAGCAACTCTAATAGTGGGTGTGATATGGTATCTATCCTATTCACTTAATCCTTGTGTGTGTGTGTGTGTGTGTGTGTGTGTGTGTGTGTGTGTGTGTGTGTGTGTGTGTGTGTGTGTGTGTGTGTGTGTGTGTGTGTGTGGGTTGTGCTCGTGTGGATGATTAGTTTAGTGCATATTTGAGGTCTGTGGCGAGTTCATTCATGTTGTTAGTTGCAGGTTGGCTCTCATGCCAGCTCCTCCACACGCCACCCACCAAACTCTGGAAAAGAACACACCCTTAAATTCCTCACACACCTACAGTATGTGTGTGTGTGTGTGTGTGTGTGTGTGTGTGTGTGTGTGTATGTGTGTGACAAAGAGAGAGAGAGAGAAAGAGAGAGAAAGAAAGAGAAAGAATACTCTTCCTGACTCATAGGCATGCCCATGCCCACGCTCTCTCTCTCTCTCTCTCACACACACACACACACACACACACACACACACACACACACACACACCATCTTTATTTGTGGCATCAACGGGAATACATGCTGCTCTGCAGGTATGTGTGGGACATGCAAACAGAGATGCAAAATAACTACGCGAATAGCAAGAGCCCAAGGTCAAGTCACACACACACACACACACACACACACACATGCAAAAACAGACACACACACACACACACACACATACTGCCCTACAAAGGCTAAGAGCAGTATCAGCAAAAATGGCAAACTGAGAAAAACAGCTTTTTGTGTTTTTCTTACATCAAGTATAAGCATACAATTATATTCAACAGCAAAGGGTATCATTAGATAGATCAAAGTGAGCTGAATATTAAACCATTTGTTTTTTGACATTCATGCAAAATTTGGTAGTGTTATAGGCTATACTGCGCTTTGCCTTTGCATTACTGCTTATACTTGCATGGCCATTCAATAACATTTTGCAGTAAGTGTAGCAAGTGATCATAATCACTCAGTTTTTATATTAATTGAGGAGGTATTTACTACATTTTTAGTGAAGATATGCTTCTTGATGCCTTAACAATGGTATAACTCTGTCATTTATACACATTTATGTAAAAATAGAACAAAGGCAAGTGAAACCAAGGCAGAATGCAGTAATGGCAAAGGCAAGTGAAACCAAGGCAGAATGCAGTAATGGCAAGTGAAATCAATGCAATTTATGTGGATACTGCAATCTGCCTTGGTTTCACTCTACTTTTCTGTACAAACTGCAAACTAAAAATGCAAATTAATCTAAGAAATGTATTAGGTAGCCATATGAAATTTTAACAGATCGAAGAGCAGATCCGGCACTTCTTATTGGCAGAGACTATTTGCACCCGGGTGTAAATAATGAACATTACTATTTACACCCGGGTGCAAATAATGAACATTACTATTTACACCCGGGTGTAAATAGTGTAATAATCAACATTACTATTTACACCCGGGTGTAAATAGTGTAATAATCAACAATACTATTTACACCCGGGTGTAAATAGTGTAATAATCAACAATACTATTTACACCCGATGTCTAACATCCATGTTCTCTGTCAATAGGCCTGTGTATTTACCAGCTCTACAGTAGGCTAGCTAGGCCTAATTTAGTTTTGAACAGTTTTTAGCTGTTTTGCCATGTCTGGGTTACTTGGAAGTGATTATGCAAATATTAGGGTAATGAGTGGTCATGTGGTAGCTTCATCAAAGACAACTTTAAAGAGTTGTTTTCTGAGTTGTCTTCCAGGCAGCGCTGCCACTGTTGACTTAAAAACACTTAATCCTACTCCTAACCTTAACCCTAACCTTAACCCTAACCTTAACCTTAACCCACGCCTAAGCGCCTTCCAGGCAGCGTTGGGGGCTCAAAGTCAAAACACAACCTTTCTAACAACTACTGAAGCCTACTTCTACTTAACTGTACTCATAACTGAAATAAAACCAGTCAATCTTTGACAGGTTCAAAAAGCACAAACTCTTATTTGCCGCGAGGTAACGTCATCTAAGAAAAAAGAAGTCATGGTGCGTACTTTGGCAGGCAAAAAAAAAACTAATATCATTTGAGATTCGAACCCAACACCTCATTCATAGTATCCCGGTCACTTTACCGCTGTACTGCGCCCCGTTGGGGAAGGAAGGGAGAGTAGGCCTACTAATTATTGACTCACTTGTTGGAGTTGCTAGGTAACGGTAAACAAAACTAAAAGATCGTGTTTCTTGATTTTGCTTGCAAACGGACGGCTTTACCCGTTCACTGAATAAAGTTTGTGGAAATTTAGCACCACTTTCCCATCTCAAATATAGTTTTAATAATCCTAACTTGTTAGATTTAGGTATGCCATCTCCTGCCAAGATGGTCCCGCTATGTTGGATAGCACGCATTTCCGGTTTGGGTGCAAATAAGAAAATGCCTCCATTCCACTATTTACACCCGGGTGCAAATAATCACTCCGCTTCTTATTAGTGCAAAAACATTTTTTTGGAAAAAGTGCAGATACTGCTCTTAGCCTTTGTAGGGCAGCATAGGCATACATACACATGCACACACATCACTCGCACAAACGCACACACACACACACACACACACACACACACACACACATGCACATTGACATACACATATGCACACACACACACACACACACACACACACACGTGCGCACACATAGACACACACACAATCAATTCATTCAACTGATAATGTCAGCTGATAAAACGTATCTACCGGAACCTGTCCTTGATTATAATCGCCTGATGTAGCAAAATTTTGCTCCTGTTCGTCTTGCTGACTGCTCAGAATGTGCACTTAGAAAGAAAGTATTTTTACACAGGTGTGTGTGTATGTGTGTGTGTGTGTGCGTATGTGTCGGGGGGAGGGGGGTGGGGGGGGGGGGGGTGTGCTCTGAATGTGCACTTACTGTAAAAAGAAAGTATTTTATACAGGAGCATGTGTGTGTGTGTGTGTGGGGCGGGGGGGTGCAATTTTACTGTCTGTTGAGCTCAAATGTCAACACACTCAAAATAATCTGGAACTGATCCTTTACTGTAACTCTGACACAGAGAATACACTGGTGCAGAGGACAGCTACAGCGCTCACTCTCCCAAACGGCTCATGAGCTAGTCTGGTTTTCACCATACTAAGCTCAATCTTTTACAGTAAGATAGAACATTAGTCTGGGGAGGCTGCGCTTTGTTTCTACTGCACTTCGCGTCGCTTAAGCTTCGTTATCGTCACTTCACAGGCCAATAGCGTGCCAGGACAAGAGTATGACCGTTTCTGATTGGAGCCAAAGGTTCTGGCAGTAAACAGTGGAGTTAGATCTGCTGGTTTCCAGCTAGAGCTGCCGGGTGAAATTCAAATTCCCCGGAAGCTCAGGCAGGGTTCACCCAGCCTAGTCATGAGCAGTAGTGGAGAGGTAATTAGGAGAACCAGGAGGATTCCCGGTCGGCCAGTCAGGCTTCAGGGCCGGGCTGATTCTTGTGAACTTAAAAAGATATTGCTGTTCTTTTTTATGTGCCCTACAGCAACCTGGACTGTGCAATCGCAAACACGTCCTTTCACTCCTGCGCCAATTACAACCACTATGATGACCTGACATGCAGGTATGAGATGACTAGCCTACTTCAGGTTTCAGACGAGTGACTGCAACATGTTTTAATTGGATAAACCGGATCTCCCAAATCAATTATTGTAACAACCAATCAGGTTACTCACCCATCAACTCTCTGCCCCCAGACAGGAAGACAGCGTTCGGGCATGACCTCTTCCTGTTACTGTATCCCCCGCACAGTTAGGAGGAACTACAGTAGACCTACATCTTCCCGTATACTGTATCCATCACACAGTTAGGAGGAACTAGATCTGCACGCCTGTGCTGGTTTGCTGTGACAGCATGCTGTCAATGAAGTAGTTGCATCATGTTACAGTGTAGTGTTAACCTGTGAGAGTAAATACATTGAATTGATTGGTTTGGGAGGTATGGTGTAGTGGTGTGTGAGTACACACACACACACACACACACGCACACACATGTTTGCATAGACTAACCTACACCACACCAACATCTCATTATAATACACTGACAGACAGGCACGCACGCACACACACACACACACACACACACACACACACTGTGGTGTGGTGTAGTTTAGTCTAATGCAAATATGTGTATGCAGTGCCGTACGCCTCTCCTCACCTGAATATATAAACACACACACACACGCACACATACTATGCACACATATGCACACACATGCACACATGAACACAAACACACACGCACACAGATGCACACACATGCACAAACACACACAATTCCACACCACACATTTGCATATAGACTGAACTACATCAACTTTTCACTAAAATACAATGACAGACAGACTGACACATACACACACACACACAAACACACACAAACAAACACACACACACACACACACACACACACACACACACACACACACACTGCATCACTAGGCATCATAATCACATACAAACAAATTCCTGGCAAAACCCCTGTTAGGTTGTGCCAAACTTGGCTGCCATATCCACACACACACACACACACACACACACACACACACACACACACACACACACACACACACACACACACACACACACACACACACACAGTGAGTACATCTCTGTAGCTTCATCAACAGGCAGAGAAAGAGGTAGTGCTGGCAGCAGAGTGATGATCTCAGCTTTGTCCTGCTCCATTCTTCATCCTCACAAAGAGCCCTGTTCTGTCCCACCGGAACACTTCCATGGGAAGGGTGTGTGTGTGTGTGTGTGTGTGTGTGTGTGTGTGTGTGTGTGTGTGTGTGTGTGTGTGTGTGTGTGTGTGTGTCTGTGTGTCTGTACTGAGTTTTTGGCTCATCAAATGAAAGGATGTTTGGAAGAACAATGAACACCCTCAGAGACCTGACTGTTAAATCTAAATTTCGTCATCTAGCAAACACTCTTTTTGGTATCCTATCTGCACACATATATTTCCGCAAGCATTTGTACGTTTATCATCTTTTACCATCTTTTTGCCATTGTAGCCATCCACACACATATATTTCTACAAGCATGTGTTTTATCATATTTTAGGTGTTGTAGCTATCTACACACATTTCCACAAGCAGGTGTTCTCTCAGAGCATCAAACCAACCAGGTATTGATATTACTGTAAAGTAATGGAAAACTCATTCGCAATTTTTCATATCTGTTTCTTGAGGTCTCTTTCTTCAAAACCGCTGCAACAGAACTGGTGGAGTTGTCCGTGGCCACCTGGCTCACGCGGCACGGCGCCAAAGGAGCTTCACGTCTCTGTCTGGGGGTCAGGGGAGGCGCTCAGCCGTTACTCTGGGGAACAGGGAAGACATGGCCGGAAATGAGCGGGAAAGAGAGAGGGGATGTGGGTTTGGGAAATGAGCAGGAGAGCGAGATGGGATGTGGGTTTGGGAAATCAGTTGAGTTGAACCTGCATCCCAGTGGACACTGAGCCAGGAATGCTGACTCTACTGTTAGCCAACAACCCCCCTCCCCTCCAACCACCCACCCACCCACACACCCCACCCCAATGTAAAAAACACCAGTGCCTGAGTGACACTCCTCCTCGGGCACTGAAACCATGGCTAGCTACCACACCTCTTCACACAGCTCGGCGCTCTGTGAGTCATGTGAAGGTTATTGCTGATCCACCACCGTGGGCCATAGGGCTGTGCCCAAACCTGACGCCAGGCATACTTCAGATCAGTGTTTCCCAACCTTCTTCCCAAGAAGTCCCCCTTGCCTGTGTCTAAGACAAGCCAGGGCCCCCCAACCCGAACTCCTACACGCGTACACACACAAGACATTGTTTTATTCAACAATCGGGGTCCGGGGATGAATTACCAATGACTAGCCTAGCCTAGACTTGAAGGTTGCTTTGTGCAAGTTCAGAGGTCAGAGGTTATAAATACCTACATGAATTTAAACCTGGAACAAATATATGTTTACATTTTTTAATTTTAATTTTTAATTTTGTGTGTTATTGGGATTGTATACATTTAATGTGCACAAAAAGAATTTTGGTAAGCTCACAATCTCAGCCCAGGCAGTATTGTGCGGATCCCCTGCAATCCCTGGTGGCCTCTAATGGAGTCCGCAGACCCCAGGTTGGGAACCACTGCTTTAGATCAACCAATGAAGATGCGCTTCACACACTTGGCTTCAGTGTGGAATAGCTCAGCACAGGTTAGCCAAGAGATCACTTAATATGGGCCACCCCATGGGACAAGGTGTTAGTTAGACACAGGTAAAGATCAAGGTGTTAGACACAGGTAAAGATCAAGGTGTTACAGTAAACACAGTGAACAAAGGTCAAGGTGTCAGACACAGGTACATTTCCATTTGAAAAGCAAAACTATCCTTACTGAGCAAACATATTTTCCTGTAATCTGTGCTGCACATGAAGGAGATGTTAAATTCCTTGTGCTAATAGCTAATAGGACCACCAGGGCTCCATGTACAGCAAGTTATATGAGGATATTCTGTATTCTTCGTTGGAGTTAAATAACAATATCATTATTAAATAGTCATACCTCATACTGTATACCAAAACACTGGCTAATATTCATAGACACTATAGTGAAGGGACAAAGCAGTGACCCCACCTGGTCTTGAACCTAGAATAACCCTGCAGCTAGACTGTAACATCAAAGAGCCAGGCCTGTTAGTACGGCAGTCATAGCGCATACTCAACCGTAGTGACGATACTCTGTCACACACACCCAGACATCCACCGCTAACCCACACACTCAAACTCATGTGCAGTGTGTGAGTTGCACTAACATTCAAACATGGTGTGCATAATGTGTGTTACCAGTCTTTCAACAGTCCCTTATTATGGGATGCCTTTTGAGCGTGCTGAACGTGTTATTAACGTTGCGAAAATGTATGTAATTGATGCATTTGTAAACACTAACTTTTTACGGTAATACCCCTTTGATGTGGATACTTTGGACTTTTATCTGCTGACAAGTTGGTTCTGCAGAAGCTCTCTGGTCTGGGCCACGGTGGTTGTGTAAACTGGGTGAAGGGATGTCATGTAAACAAACAAACTCTTAGAGGGTGTGGGCCACCCTCCATGATGACCTGATAAGAGATGGAGAGAGAGAGAGAGAGGGGGGTGGAGAGAGAGAGAGAGGGAGGGAGGGAGAGTGAGCGAGAGAGAGAGAGAGAGAGAGAGAGAGAGAGAGAGAGAGAGAGAGAGGGAGGGAGGGAGAGCAAGCGAGCGAGAGAGAGAGAGAGAGGGGGAAAAAAGGTCAGTTCGGAGTAGGGAGGTTGTGAGATTGAGAGATATCTTTTTTAATTATGTTTCCATAAAAAACATTCTGCAAATCAGACAGTGTTATCAAGACGGAGAATGCAATAAAAAGTGGCGGGTCAAGAGTTGAGTGCCTCCTGCAACCTCCTAACCAATACACACTCCCCGCTCAAACACACTTTTATACAGTACATGCCTCCTGCACCATACATCCCAATACACACTCTCATATTCCTCCTGCACAATACACACCAATAATACACAGCAACAAAACACACTCTCTACCACTCCTGCACAATACACATCAAAGCACATTCTCATGCCTCCTGCACACTCACACACTCTCATACACTCAAACACACTCTCATATGCCTACTGCACACTCACACACTCAAACACATTCTCATATGCCTCATGCACACTCACACACTCTCATACACTCAAACAAACTCTCATATGCCTACTGCACACTCACACACTCAAACACATTCTCATATGCCTCATGCACACTCACACACTCAAACACACTAGCACACTCTACCACCGATTCTCATACAGAAGTCAGCAGAATTCACTTGTCCTTGAACATGTTATCAAAGCAACTTGGTTCTTTTTTTCCACAGAAATGTGCCTCCTGCAACATCCCCACCAAAGCACTGATTTTCGTACAGAAGTCAGCAAAACTCATTTGTCCTTCAAGATGTTATCAAAGCAACTTGGTTATTGTTGCACAGACATATGCCTCCCGCTCCATTTCCACCAAAGTACACTCTCTACCACTGATTTTCGTACAGAAGTCAGCAGAATTCATTTGTCCTTCAAGATGTTATCAAAGCAACTTCTTTTTCACAGAAATGGCAGCAATGGCAGTAAAGCTTCGGAGTCTGCCACAGAACAATCTGAGTTAAAGGTGTTTTTGATCACTCAGTGCATCTGATAATAATGGATGTGTTTCTATACTTCTCCTCTTAGATCTTATAGCAATGCCTCCATGACTGTAGACCTGCCAGGTTAAGGCTGACCTCTACGGTCAGTACATGTCCTTGAACTCATCCATTCTAAATTACTGAGCCATACCAAAAGTAAGTTGGCACTGAACACCTGAGGTGTACTCAAATTCGAACATGCGAACGTTTGCAAACAGTTCTCCGTTAGACTTGAGTTTAAATACTGTTAACTGAACATTAGTTTTACTGAACTACTGTTCTCCAGTGGAACTGGATGTGAGTCTGACGAAGGTAACCAATGCAATTACCATTAGTATGGAATGTTGGCACCAAATCACTCAAACTGGTCTGTTCAAAGAAAACATGTTCACCACGAACGTTCGCCACTGTTTGCCCAATTTCAATGCACCTCGGGCAAGTTGTAGGCTACTTGTCTCATCCATTCTAAATTACTGAGCCATGCAAAAAGTAAGCTGGCACTGAACACCTGCTCCTCTCTGTACGCATGCAACCCTTAGGCTCTCTAATAAGGAAACACAGCATCCACTTTCACGTGTCAATCAGTTGTACTTTTCCATGAAGCCAGGTGAAAAGATGACTAGACAATACCTTCTGAATTCACATCAAGCAGATATCATGGCTGTAGACACTAAACATCAGAGCATGCATTCATTCAGAGTGTTCATTAAAGCACACCATTCAGCCTGTACTTTAAATGACTTACTGTGATTGAATGAATGTTTTGGGTTATTTCTTGGTTATAAAGAGGTGAAAAGAGACTCAAAAAGAGCAAATGTTTGTGTGTGTGTGTGTGTGTGTGTGTGTGTGTGTGTGTGTGTGTGTGTGTGTGTGTGTGTGTGTGTGTGTGTGTGTGTGTGTGTGTGTGTCATATACTCACACAGAACAGACATGGCATCTATTATTGGTAATGAATGATGATAGTATGCAAGTCTACCACCTGTGAATAGATATTTTCCTTTTGTACAGGGAAAACAATAGAGTTTGGGCTC